>NW_006408681.1:7563790-7568688 GCF_000296735.1 Chrysochloris asiatica
AGAAAGCACAGGGAGGAAGTGGGGTAACTGTCATTTCATGGAGGAGATTGTGATTATTGTGATGAAGAAAGAATATGACTTATTGAATGTAAAGCTGATGACCTTGTTTGTAAACTTTCACTCAATTCACAATAAAATGTTGTTTTCTTTTCTTTCTTTTTTTTTTTAAAGAAAAGAAGTAAAAAGCCCCATCTGCCTGTATCCTCAGGGAATAGGGAGTTTGGCTCCATAGGTTCTTCCAAGGACATAGCTTGCTTTGGTTATATTGCTCTGCCATCATTTTAGGCAGTTCCACTGAAAAGATGACCCATAAACACTTCATTACTGGTCTTCAATGTGATAAGGAGCTCTCACAGTAGGCAAAGCTACTTCATAATTGGGTACGCTGTTCTCTTCAGCTGATTTATTTCCTTAGCCAGACTTTCTTAATGAAGAAAGTAGCATTTTGAATTACATCCTGGTACAAACACATATTTTATCATGTGCAAGAACTTTGACTGACATGACTGGAATGTATTACTGTTTATGGCCTTAAGGTTGAAACTGATTCACTACCACTATTACTAGTCTAAGGAAAAGAGGGAATGATATGTGTAGGGTAGACAGCTTTCTTCTAAGGATATGCCCCAGAAGTGTATGTATTATCTCTGTTCACATCTCAGAAAAACAAATTGGAGTTTTTGATAAATTGAGGAGGTATAATAAATAGGACACACAGTACTCTTTGGAGTTCTGAACCATTTGAGAAATGACCCAAAGTAAGGCAAATGAGAGAGTATTGATGCTGTAGGATAATCAAAGAACTACTAACCACAAAGCCAACAGTTTAAACTTACTCCAAGAGATAAAGATAAGACTTGCTGCTCCCATAAAGATTTACAGGCTTGCAAACCCTGTGAGGTTCTGATGTGGATCTATAAGATAAATACTGGACTGCTAACCACAAGGTTATTGTTCAAATATACTAGCCACTCCTCTGAAAGCCTATACAGGATCCCTATGAATAAGAACTGACTGGAAATCACCTAAGAACAACAACAGGAGAAATGAAAAATCAAAATACCAATTTTATTACTAAAAAATAACATATTGGAGAATTTCTGGTCAAATATGTATCCAGTAATGAAATTCAGAAGTATAAAGTTACCCATGTAGCTTGAGACATTGCTGGTCTGCTAAAAGCATTTAGCATGCTCTCCACCTTCCTTCTAACACTGACAGATCTTTCCCAAGCATGCCTGTTGAAAGCAGAGGGATCAACCGCATATGCTTTTTGCAGACATCATTCCCAAGAGAGAAAAGGCACTAATACATCCTTTGTATTTTTCTAAAATTTCCAATGAAATGACTCCCCTCCTCTTCTCTGACGGAGGTAAAGTGAGGAGAGGCTAGTAGTATTACTCTGATAGAACTTGTTCCGCCTGAAAGGAAACATTAGACATTTGAAAGATGCATTCCTGAATCCTCACATTCCTTAGCCTCATTATAAATTCTAACTATCCAGGTGAAGACCAACTTGTGGTATGACTTCTCTCTCTATCTTTCAACATAGTCTTATTTTTTCTTTCATGACGCTTTTTGTAAAATATTAATAACCACTTTCTTATATATATATCATCCTGGAACTGTTAGTGAACAATATATTTTTGGACCCCAGTAGGTGCAAAACTTGATCCAAACAGCACATAAACTGAACTTCAAAGCCAATTTCTAACTTCAATTTACAGCCATTTTGTCTAGCATAACCAATCATTAGATTCTTCAAAGAGCTCAAATAATAATATTGCAATAATCTAACAATCAAATGTCAGTTTTGAAACATTACAAATGTTAAGTACCAATGTTTCTGAGTCTCAAGGAGAAAAAAAAGTTAAAAGAATAATTCTCTTTGCCAGTTAAAGTCCAACAAGTTTAAAGTTCAAATAAATGAAAATTAGTAATCAAATTCTCTTGCCTTTATTATTTTCTTTCAAAGTTCCTATTCAGTTTAATCTCAGTCAGAGGAATTATCAATGCCTGGCTAGAGTGAGGATTCCTTCAATAGCTAGAAGCCTGGGCTGTCTTCCACAGGCATGGTTGTGGATCGTTCAGAAATTTAGAAGCAAAGCTGCTTCAATACAAAATCTCTTAAGAGACTCACTTTGAAAAATCCAAAGAGATAATAGGACATACAAAATCATCACAGCATTGGCCCTATGCCCAACCATTTTGGGAAATGTTTCAATCTCCAGTCCCTAGAGAAATTATTCCAGATAAAATTATGTACTTAATGTTGCCAAGGATTACAGCAGGGACTTGATGGCAGCTATATGAAGGAGGGAACATGGAGAAAAGTTTCTTAATGTCAGCCTGGAGACAATGGCTGAGGGGAAAAAGACTTGTCAATTTGCTTCCATAGAGATTATAGCAAAGAAAATTCTATGGAGCAGATCTACTCTGTAACACATAGGGAGTCACTGTGAATAAGGAGATAACTCGATTGCAGATGACAGTGACAGAAACAATGCCAATCATCTGGTACCTTGTCCTAAATCCATGATTTGTTTCTTTTAAATTAATTGGAATAAATTAGTCAGCTAGAGGTGAGTCTTTATGGAGGAGGAATGATTCAGAAAAGGAAGGTAAAAATGGTTATAGAACTTGAAGAATATATCAATGTTACTGAATTGTCTATGTTGATGTTCTGCTTTATGTGTTCTCAACAACAACAAATACATTATTTAAAAATTGGGTTATTATCAATTTACTATACAGAAGGGGAAATAGTAAGTCAATCTGCCTCTTCTCTTACTTGTGACATTTGAATCATTACTGCTTTCTTGCAAATTTAGAAGGATAAAGTTACAGCAGTTCCTACCATGTAGAAAATAAAAAAAATGGCTGCAACCATACAAAGAACTTTCAGAGGTTCAATTCAGATTCAGTAAAGGATGTGGAACGAGGGATACGACGGCTGATGTCAGATGGATCTTGGTTGAAAGCAGAAAGATATTAATGTGTGCTTTATTTACTGTGCAAAGACTTTTAATTGTGTGGATCATGACAAGCTACGGACAACATTGGGGAGAATAAGTATTCCAGAACACTTAATTGTGTTCATGAGGATTCTGTACATAGACCAAGAGGCAGTTATTCAAACAGAATTAGGCAAGGAAAACCGTATGGTTTAAAAGTTGGAAAGGTGTGCACCAAGGTTGTATTCTTTCACCAAATTTATTCAATCTGTATGCTAAGCAAATAATCCGAGATGGATTATATGAAGAAAAACATGGCATCAGAATTGGAGGAAGACTCATTAACAACCTGAAATATGCAGATGATACAAACTTGCTTGCTGAAAGCTAAGAAGACTTAAAACATTTATTGATGAAGATCAAGGGCCACAGCCTTTAGTATGGGTTGCACCTCAATTTAAAGAAAATAAAAATCCTTACCACTGGACCAACAAACAGCATCCATATAAGTGGAGAAAAGATTGAAGCTGTCAAAGACTTCATTTTCCTTGAACCAACCACCAACATTCATGGAAGCAACAGTCAAGAAATCAAATGATGCATTGTATTGTATTGCATTAGGCAAATCTTCTGTACAAGATCTATTTAAAGCGTTGAAGAGAAAAGATGTCAATATGAGAACTAAGGTGTGTCTGACCCAAGCCAAGGTATTTCAGTAACCTCATATGCATGTGAAAGTTGGACAGTGAATAAGGAAAACTGTAGAAGAATTGATGCATTTGACTTACGGTGTTGGAGGAGAATAGCAAAAGTACCATGGACTGCCAAAAGAACAAACCAATCTGTATTGCAAGAAATGCAGCTAGAAGCCTCCCTAGAAGCCAGGATGGCCAGATTTCATCTCTTATATTTTGGACATATTGTCAGGATGGATCAGCTCCCAGAGAAAGATACCATGTTTGGTAAAATGAAGGGTCAGAGAAAAAAAAAGGAAGAACACCAACAAGATGTATTGACACAGTGGCACCAGCGATCAGCTCAGGGCAGCCTATTATGAGGTTGACCCAGGCGCAGGCATCGCTTCATTTTGTTGTGCGTAGAGTTGCTTTGAGTTGGTACTCCCTCGATGGCACCTAACTACAGCCCTATCATATGTGATATCTGGTACCATTCTTCATTGGGTGATTATATCATTTACCGTTTGAATTCTGTGTTTCAGTCTCCACAGTGCTGAATTGAGTCTAGGCTAGATCTAATGACATAGCATCAACACACCCCTATGTACAAACATTTTCATACCTGGCCACAATGGCCTTTAGGTATTAAGTTGGTTAGGCCTTAAAATTCTCCTCCTAGAGAATGGTTCTCCTTTATATAAAATCAGTCAATTCTAAGGCCACTATTGATGGTGGAGATCCCAGTAGTCAAGATCATTGCCAATTGTGGTGCCTCTGCTGAAGTCTGAGTGTTCTCACCCTTTTTCTTTGCTGAGACACAAGGTAAAGGTCTTTTTGAGACTTTTTGTCTGTGCCTTTACTTGAGCCTGAGGTCTATGCTAAAGTCCACAGTTCATACCTTTGCTGAGAATTTGCTTTTCCTTAAAATAAACAGGCCAGTGCTTTGTTTCTAAAAATAGCACAACTCATAGAGGCTCTTAGTTGCTTTTATAAATACAAACATACACTCATGCAATTGCCCACACATAAGCAAAACAAAACAAGCCAAAAACCCCAACTTACTTGCTTGAGCATAAAGCTGCCTTTAAGCTCTAGTGAAAATCAGAACATGGAATGTACGAAGTATGAATCTGGGAAAATTGGAAGTTGTCAAAAATGAAATGGAATGCATTAACATTGATATCTTAGGCATTAGTGAGCTGAAATGGACTGATATTGGCCATTTTGAATCTGACAACCACATGGTTTACTATGCAGGGAATGACAA
>NW_006408681.1:7571193-7573623 GCF_000296735.1 Chrysochloris asiatica
GAGGTTGGCCCAGGATCGGACATTGTTTCGTTCTGCTGTGCATGGGGTCGCTATGAGTTGGTTCCAACTCGATGGCACCTGACAACAACAACAAGCTCTAGTGATGTCTAATGGGCAAAATCCCACTTGTAGTTGTCTAAGGCCTGTGGCTTATTGGCCAGGTTAAAAAACAATTTAGCATTAAGCAAACAACTATAAAAACCATGTGCCTTGGCCATATCAAAATGCTGTCACTTTTGTCCTGGTGTGGCCCTGCAGGATAATGCACTGGACTGCAAGGCCAGTTTGAACCACAGAGTTGGTGGTTCAAACCCACCAGCTGGTCCTTGGAAACGCTATGGGTTGCTATGTGTGGGGACAGACCCGACGGCACTTAACAACATCACTTTACATGTGTGTGTGTTTTCCCTCCAAAACAAATTTCACTATATGCTTATTTTCCAATTATCCTATCCATTGAACCAGTTTCCAACATTTTTCTATTAAACCTTCTCATTCCTGACCCTGCCCCACAGGAGTAGAGCCGGACCCTATGAATCGTAAAGCACGGGGAAGTAGAGCAGATCATGGGAATAATTTGCTCTCAAGGGAAAAGAAGCTGGACAAAAGCTGGGAACACATGATCAGATTGCTGAATTCCTCTCCTAGTTCAGCAATCATTTAGGAGGAGAGTGTGGAGGGAACTCAGGAGTATTAGTGGGGTTTCCTGCATGTAAGAAAATGTTAAGAATGCTGGATTATCATAGTCTTCTGAAAGCAGTAATACCCAGCTCAAGCATAGTGATCCTTAATTTTTATTTATTATGACATATTAACAAATGATGTTTCCTAAATGCATACTTCCAGAAATTGCTAATAGTTGTTGTATAGGTATACCAAACCCATTCCTATTAAATCGGTTCCAACTGCTAACAATCCTACAGGACAGAGTAGATCTGCCCATTGTGTTTCCAAGGGTATACTCTTTACAGAAGGAAGCCCTGGGTAAGTGGTTGGCTTTTTACCAATAGGTCAGCAGTTAAACCCAACAGCTTCTCTATAGGAGAAAAATGTGGCCATCTACTTTCATAAAGATTTATATCATTACTTCTATAAAGATTTTGGTTTGTGTTTTGGTGTAATTTCGTTGTTGTTGTTTAATTTTTATGGAAGCAGATTGACACATCTTCTTCATGTGGAGGGGCTGGTGGGTTTGAGCCTCTGACCTTTTCATTAGTAACCACTTAAACATTGCACCCCCAGAGCTCCTTATAGTTAAAATAGATATAGATAATGCACACTTCAGGTTCTCTAGTCCAGTGGTTCTTAGGGGTGATTTCCAACCCCCCTGGGGACACTTGGTAATGTCTGAAGACATTTTCGGTTCTCACTATCTGAGGGGAGGATGCTACTGGCATTTAGTAGGTAGATGAGAGGGATGCTGATCAACGTACTCCAATGCCTAGGACAGTGCCCCAAACAAAGCATTATATAGCCCCAAATGTCTGAAGTGCTGAAATTGAGAGCTTTGCTCCCTGTCTATTCCCAAATCAAAGAATACAAATAGGCAGAATCACTATTAATAAATGGATAACCTTGGGATATCCCTGAATTTTTTTAAACAAAATACATCATTTACTAAGGAGCTTTGCCAGCATAATGGTTACAAATCGGGCTGCGAACCACAAGATCAGCAGTTTGAAACTACCAGCCATTCCATGGGAGAAAGTGAGGCTTTCTGCTCCCGTAAAGATTTATAGCTTCGGAAACCATGTACAGGGTAGCTATGAGTCAGAACTGACTCCACGACACATAACAACAGCAACAACTCTGGTGTGGCACTGTGGGTTAATGTGCTGGACTTACAAAGTCGGTTTGAAACACAAGGTTAGTGGTTCAAGCTCCCCCGCTGCTCCTTAGAAATTCTATACAGGGTCACTGTGGGTCAGAATCGACTCAACGACACTTAACAACAACAACAAAATATTCTTCTATAGTACACGCTTTTGTACTACGAACTAACTATATGTGACTGTAAGCAGGAAAATGATGCAGTAAAGTATGTTGTTGTTATGTGCCATGGAGTTGGTTCTGACTCATAGTGATCCTGTACAGGGTTTCCAAGGCTGTACATCTTTATGGGAGCAGAAAGCCTCATCTTTCTCCCATGGAACAGCTTGTAGTTTTGAACTGCTGACCGTGAGGTTAGCAGCCCAATTCGTAACTACTACGCTACAAGAGTTCCTTAGTAAAGTATGGAAGTACATATTTTTTACATGTGACTATTTTTTTCCTAGCTCATTAATGTTTATACCAAGGAATCCTAGTAGCATATTAGGTTACTCATTGGGGTGCTAACTGCAGTATAAACAGTTCAAGTCTACCAGGCCCTCCAGGGTAGAAATATGAGTTTTTCTGTGCCCGTAAAGATTTATAATCTCAGAAACCCTA
>NW_006408681.1:7575249-7597620 GCF_000296735.1 Chrysochloris asiatica
TGAATGCCTCCTGTGCCACCTCACTTTCTTGAAAGATTTCAATTTTTATTCCGTCAATTCCTGGTGCCTTGTTCTTTGCCAATTCCTTCAATGCACCTTGGACTTCCTCCTTCAGTATCATTGTGACTGGTAGCAGGGTTAATTATAACTGGGAAATCTTAAGACTCTCTCATGGGTATAAAATGAGCCATCTCAGAAGCAGGAATGAAGGATCTCACTATCATCAAGGAAAAAGAGGCAGGAGTGGAGCTTCTCCTTTGAACTCTGATTTCCCTGTTCAGTGAACTACCGTGATCCAGAGACAGAAAGCTGTGACAACAATGAAGCAGCAGAGAAGTGGCAGGGGAGCAGCAGCAGAAGAAGAACCCAAACCAAGAGCCAGAGCAAGAAACGGAGTACTAGACCTCCTAGTTCATAGAGAGAGTAAAGCTGAGGGCTTTCAGACAGGAGGCTCCGCTTCTGCAGTAGGGTGCCTCCAGGCAGCTAGGTTTGCTGAAGAACCAAGGATGTAGAGCTGATTGCCTTTATGCTGAAGCTTATAGCATAGTGAAGTGCCCTTTGTAATTTGCCTAAGCAGGACAGATACCAAAGAGAGGCTTAAATTGGCCTGCAGGATTAACTGGGAAGAGGTTGTCCTGACTGAAGAACTATGTCCTGAGCATTTCTGATCCTAATTTCTAATCTGTTAACTTCCCTAGTGGATGGTGTAGGATATGCACTGGACTGCTAATTGAAAGGTTGTATGTTCAAAACACCAACTGTTCCTTGGAAACCCTGTAGATGGTCACTATGAGTCAGAATCAACGTGAAGGCATTTAACAGCATCAACTTCCCTGAAAAACTTCATAATCATTAACTCTTTTCTCTTTGTTCTATAAGACCATTGCAATGAAGCTTGAATTCAGTTGAAGATGTAGAAACTGCCATGGGAGGGATGGATGGAAGCAGAATTAATAAAGCAGCTTAGAGCTGGAGAACATCTGACCTCAGCCTCATTGGACTAGATCTTGGACTGATTATCAGTTTGATTTTTCTCATTCCCCTTTGTGAAGTCAGAGCAAGTCAGATGATGCCACCCCAATGCTATCCTTTTATACCTCCCATCCTTTGTCCATGGAGTCCTGAAGTGGCACTGTAAGATAAGTGCTGGACTGCTAACCACAAGGTTGAGGCTCAAACCCACCAACAGCTTCTCAGAAACCTAATATAGGCTTGCTGTGTATTGGAACCGACTCAATGACATTTAACAACAATAGCAATCCTTTAACCATACACTGTGCAATGCCATTTTGCAGCACCTCCTACCACAAAATGCAGCCTGTTTCCATACCCCTTTAATCAGGAATGGCTTTGTGACTTGCTTTGGCCAAGTGATGGTGGCTGAAGAGATGGTTTCAAGTTTAGGACTCCAGAACCAGAACCAAACCCATTACCATTAAGTCCATTCTAAAGTCTTGTACAATTCCATTTCTTCTCTTGGAATTGTGTCATTATCATGTGAACACATCCATACTAATTTGCTGAAAGAAAACAGATCACTTGAAGAAAACAAGAGTTACCTCATTTTAGGTCTTCCTAGATTCTTCAGGCCTCAGCTGACTTTCTAGATGACCACAGAATTGAGTCCAGTTGAGATAAGCCAAGATTGACTCAGATCAATAAATGCACTGAGCAGGTTGCACACACTCACTGGAAATTAGACATAGTTTTGTTTTAAACTCCTAAATTTTGGGATGGTTTATTGGAGAGAAATGCTAACTGATATATAGAACTAAGCATCTTCTTGGCTTGTTTTGGCTACATGCTCTGTCTAAACATACTTTTCACAGCTATCTCTGAGACTTTGTGTATTTGGCTCTTATTTCTAAACTTAAATGCTGATACTTTTACTTAAATTTTCTTTTATCAAGCTATCTTCATTTTTCAAAAAAGAAAAATAAAGTCATAATTTATGATAGTACTTTATTACTGATTAGGACTTTAACATAATGTTTTCATTCTGCTCATATTTTTATTAAAATTGTTAATTTTTATAATGTGGTTGTTGTTGTTAAGTGCCACTGAGTCTGTTCCTACCCACAGTGACCCTGGATAGGGTTTCCGAGGAGCAGCTGGTGACCTTGAACCAACCACCTTGTGGTTGAAACCCAGTTTGTAGTCTAGCACATTAACCCACACTAGGACTCCAATTTTTTAATGCTTTGGATAAAATGTTGCATAGACTTTGAGTGGTCTTCCCACTCCTATTTCTCCCATTGTCTTATGATTGTAGTCTGTGATTTGTAGAAAATGAGGTTTCTCAGAACATACATGTTATATTCCCAAAACCCAAACCCACTGCTATTGAATAGATTCCAACTCATAGCAATCTTATAGGATGCAGTAAAACTGCTCCCTAAGGTTCCAAGTCTGCTGACCACCTGAGTGATTTAACCACTGCACTGACAGAAATTTGTATATTACATTATTGTTGTTGTTGTTTTTAAGTGTTATCGAGTCAGTACCAATTCATAGTGACCCTGTATAGGGTTTCCAAGGAGCACCTGGTGAGCTTGAACCACTTACCTTGTGGTTCAAACTGACATTGAAGTCCAGTGCATTAACCTGCAGCACCATACCAGGACTCCGTGGCCTTATTTAGTGCAATTAAAAGCAAAAACAAAAAACAAAACAACAGGGATTTAAAAAACAGATTTTGTTTTATGCCCACTCGATCTCACCAAAAAGATGTGCACTTCTGGCTTGCACAGACTGAAGGAATGGGTGGAACAGATTGCATTGTGTCTTCTATTTTATTGAAAGAAAAAGGAACCGATTACAAATGAAAAAACTATTCGCCCTGATGAAACCTGGACTTGTATACAGTTGAGGATGGCAATGGTAGCCTTTGTGTTGTTGGAGAATTTGAAAAATACTCTCTAAGGCTCTCATCCTCTGGTTATTCAATCAAACTGTAATGTAGGTATTGCTCTGGAAGGACTTTGCTATTGTAACTAAGACTACAGATCTTAAAATTGGAAGATAAATTTGGGTTAGGATCCCAAAGTAACACAAGTGTTTTGCATTAGACTGCTAACCTAAGGGTTGGCAGTTTGAAACCATCTAGAGGTATTTCAGGAGAAAGACCTGATGATCTGCGTCCATTAGGATTAAAGACAAAACAACGTTCGGGAGCAATTCTATTCTAACATGGTTCAGAATTGACTCGATGGGAACTGTTTTTTGTTGCTTGTTTGTTTTTAATTTTGAATTATCCATCTGGGTCCTGACTAATCACTTGAAGGCAAAGAAATTTCTCCCGCTGGAATTAAAAAGCTCTGAGGTGGCACTATGGGTTAAGTGTTGAGCTGATAACCACAAGGTTAGTAGTTCAAATCAGCTGTTCCCTGGAAGAAAGATGAAGACGTCTGCTCCTGTAAAGATTTACAGTATCAGAAACCCTAAGGAGCAATTCTACTCTGTCCCTTGGCAGTTTTGGGTTTTGGAATCAAAGAGGTACATTAGAAGACAACAGAGAAGAGTTGAGACAGAGAGACTTGAAGAAAGAGAAGAACTCAACATGCAATTGCTGACTTTAAAAAACTCATAAAACAGAGAATATGAATTGAGAATAAGCCTAGAAGTTGAGAATGAGCCTTGGCCATCAACCATCAACCTCTAAGGAATTTGGTACCTCAGCCCTACAACCACATAGGTCTCTGGCAATATCCTGAATGAACCTGGAAATGTAAGTCTCCTTTAGAGACTTCATGAAGTAACAGTCCTCTCATTACTTGATTTTGGCCTTGTGGAACCTGGAGCAGAGAAACCAGCTGAGCCTGCTGAAACTTCTGACCTGTAGTACTATGAGATAATGGTGTAAGCCACAACATGAATGGTGACTGATAAAAACAGTGAGAAAACTAATGTGCTTTGTGACAGATCTGGATGAACTGAGCAATTACTCAGTGTTTTCAGAGAAGACCACTCCTCCATAGCTACCCACTACCATTGAGTCAATTCTGATTAAAAATCACCCTACAGGACAGAGTGGAACTGCCCTTAGGGTTTCCAAGATCTTAAATATTTATGGAATAGCCTTATCTTTCTTTTGAGTTGCTAAAGGACAACAGAGAGAAATTAAACTAAAGTCTATAATGAAGTGTCTTCTGAGAAATAAGAAGGGTAGAAGTTAAAAGCTCTTGCAAATGTGTTGTCTTATGTTGCCAATGAAAATGTAAACTTGATATGGCAATGTAGGAAGATATATGAGTGAGTTTCTGAAAGGTTTACAGCTGCAGGGCATCTTATGCGAGGCTTTACTAATCCTAAGAGTAAGATATATCAGATAAAATCTTAAGGGGTTCCTTTTGTACTGTAAGCTGAAAGAGAGAGAGAAGTCAAGAGAGAGAATAGATCTTGGAGAATAAATAAATTCACAAAGAATTTCTATATTCACATTGCAATTGTATTGCTTTAAAAATGGGTAATTATTTAATCCCCTCTTAAAAATAACGAAACAGACATTCTATCTGTTTCTGACTAAGAACAAACAATCAAGACTAATATAACAGCTTTCTGAGTTGAAGGCTTGTCCTTTCTTGCTAAGGCTTTAGTCCTCTTTTATCCTCAGTGACTCATCTTGTACCATGTTTTACTTGGCTAATAGCCTCAAGTCTCCTTGGAAAAAGTCGAAGTTTGTATCGGAAATAAATACTTCAATCCCACTCTTAAGACATCCAGTACCTTATTTGCTCTTAAAGAAGTAAGGATGCCTCCAAATTTGGTCTGTTTGCATCCGATAGGTGTTCTCCTCCTCATGTGATGTGCTTCTCTGACTGTTGACACCCAGTCCTGATTTCCAGGGTTGAAGTTTCTGAGCCACAGAACTAACCCTATCTTCAGGACACACCAGAGTTGGTTTTAACATAATAAGGAGGGATTGGCTTTTTAGAAAGAAGTCATGTCTATCTATTTGACCGTGTCTTTAGTTCAAGATTTGGGCTCACTGGAAGAATGGATGCTACTCTCTGTGTCAGCCCTTGAGGTTTATTCCCACATGCAAAATGCCATGGCTGGTTATTTCTTAGGAAATACTCCTACACATTCACATGTCCTCCAGCCAAAAGCAGCTCAGATCACATCTGTGAGTCACTTCATCTCCACACTGTATGGGTTATGGCAGAAAAGTGAAGGAGGGATGGAAAGACCAGCAGGTTTAGGAGGAGGCAGAGGAGTCACATGTGCTGGTAGACTTGATTATATTCTGACAGACCACAGCATGGAGAGAGACAAGAGATAAAAATCATGGAAAATTCTTGGTGTAGATTTGCCTTTTATCTCCTTTCAGTATGAAATGAAGGGGCCTGGTGGTATTGTAGTTTAAGCACTGGACTGCTAACCAAAATGCCAGCTGTTCAAACCCACCAGTCGCTCCACATGAGAAAGAGGAGGATTTCTGCTCCCATAAATATTTATAGTTTTGGAAGCCCTATGAGTTTCTATGAGTCAAAATTGACTCTGGTAGTGGGGCTTTAGTATGAAGTGACTTTTATCTGTTTAGGAATAAGTGTGTCTTGGTTTACATCTTCCCTTGTTGTTGCTGTCCTTAGGTGCCATCGAGTTAGTCCCTACTCATAGTGATCCTTTCAAAATGGACACACTTGAGTCTATTGCTGTTTCTATTCCATCTCATTGGGGGATTTTCCTTTTTTTTCACTGACCTTCCACTTTACCAAGCATGATGTCCTTCTCCATGGACATCTGAGGTCCCACCTGATAACATGTTTAAATTTTTAGAGACAAAGTCTTGCCATCATGACTTCTAAGGAGCACTCTGGCTGTACTTCTTTCAACATAGACTTATTTGTTCCTCTAGCAGCCCATGGTACTTTTAATATTCTTTCCCCAAACTGTAATTCAAATGCATCAATTTGGGCTTCCTTACTCACTGTTCAACTTTCACATGCATATGAGGCTATTGAAAATACCATGGCTTGGATCAGGTACACCTTAGCCCTCAAATTGAAGTCTTTGCTCTTGAACACTTTAAAGGGGTATACAGTACTCAACAACAACAACAATCTCTTCTATGGGCCTTTGTTTATTAATATCAGTAATTATACCCATTAACTGAGCCCCTCCTCATACCAACTTTAGTTTTGTTACATATCTGCAAGGCACCAGCATGCTACAAATGGACAAATCTGGTGGTAAAAATACCTAGACATTTCTAAACTCCAGATTTGCCCATTTGTCTAGGTAAAATATACCTACACATCTCTAAACAGATGTGGTGTGGTGCTGTGGGTTAATGCGCCAGACTGCAAAGTCCTTTGAACAAGCTCAGTGGTTCAAGCTCACCAGCTGCTCCTTGGAAACCCTATACAGGATCGTTATGGGTTGGAACTGACTCAACAGCACTTCACAACAACAATAACAACAAGGTATATTTTGACTTGTCTGACTTAGTACCAAGTTCAGTTTTAGCCTTACTAGAGAAATAAGCACCGGCACATCCATCAGAAACTCCTCTAAAACAATATTATTTTACTTTACAATAAGTATCACAGAACAGTGATTCTGAAATTAGGCAGTATGACAGATATGCAAGTAGCAAAATGTAGGGTTAAACTGAACCCCAGTGCATAATAAGTTCAGATTCCGAGTTCTAACACATAATGGGTATGTGACCACAGTTAACTGAGTTAAGCTTTCATATCTGAAAGACAATTTTAAAATGACCTCATAGAGTATTTGTGAGGATTCAAGCTGAAATGCATATAACACTTAGAACAGTTCTGGCTGACAGTAAGCGCTGGCTTTCTCGTCACTGTTGTCATCGTTGTCATTATCCACTTCTTTCTCTTTTGTCTTTGGTCAACCCAGGACTTCTCTTTTTTGAACTCAAATTTCTTCATCTTAAAATGAAAATATATTTGACTTTTTTGTATTATGATTATATTTTACCATCTCTGTATAATAATAAGTGAAATGTGAGTGCTACTCAAAGCATGGTCTATAGACAGAAAATCTAACCATCATATTGCGCTTTGTCAGGATTGAAATTTCTTAGGCTCCACTGAATTCATTCTCAGAATCCCTAGGCCTAGGTCCAAGAATCTGCATTATAATAAACTTTTCAGATAGTTATAATCCCTGGTAAACTTTAATAAACTTTCTAAATCAATTATATAACTTGATTTAAAAAGAAAAAAAGAAAACTCAAACACTGAATATGGAGACAATATTTGGATATAAATTCTAGCGCCATCATTTAGTAATTGCGTGAGTTTGGCAAGTTACTTCATCACTCTGACTCCAGATTTTCTGTTATAATGTGTTCAGAGTTCTGTTATTAAGAGTATAGGCTAAGCTACATTAATAAAGCAATCCCAAGATACAGCGGTTTAAATAAGATATGAGTTTATTTTTCTCTGTGTAATGGTTCAGAGATTGGAAAATAGACCCAAGAGGAGGCTTTGCTCTATGAGGTCATCTGAGGGTCCAGGTTCCTACTGTCTTCACACTCTGCCTTCTCCTGGGGCCTTGCTTTGTCTATATGGTTGTTTTGGGTTCAGTGACACAGTGTCAGGCTTCACATCTGAAGGAAAGGGTGAGAAAGTAGAAGACAAATAATTTTCCTTTAAGAAAGTTTTGCAAATGTTTCACACTATCTTCTGCATGCATTTCATGAGTGAGAACCTGACTAGTTATTTAGCCACACCTAATGGGAGGCTGAAGGAGCTCTGGTAGCGTAGTGGTTATGAATCGGGCTGCGAGCTGCAAGGTCAGCAGTTCGAAAGTACCAGCTGTTCCGCAGGAGAAAGATGAGGCTTTCTGCTCCCGTAAAGATTTACAGCCTCGGAAACCCTGTACAGGGTCGCTATGAGTAGGAACCAACTCCACGCCACATAACAACAACAATGGCAACAGTATCTCTACTGAAGGATCCCTGGTAGTGTAGGTTACTAGCTGGACTGCTAATTGAACAGTCAGCCATACAAATCTACCAATCACTCTCCAGGAGAAAGATGAGGCTTTCTGCTCTGGTAAAGATTTACAACCTCGGAAGCCTTATACAAGGCTGCAATGTGTCAGAATCCACTCAGTGGTACACCACCACCACCAGTAAGAGATTGGGAAATGTGTCTATAACTGAGTGGTCCGGTGACCAGAGAAAATTCAGAAATAGTGGGTATTCTGACACTAATAAAATTGACACATGTGGAAAAATATCATAGACTGCCTGGTATTCTATTAATACTAATGTGAGATGGAATAGCATGGTGTTTAAGTCAGGTGGACCTATGTTTTGACACAGGTTCAACCACACTTAATAAGTGTGGGATAATTGCTTCTGCTTTACAATTCAGTTTTACTATTTTCTAAAACAGAAAAAATTATATTGCCTTACCTCATTGTTTAGTTTCTAGAATGATGCAGAATTGTCCTAGTAAGGCTACCATCCATTCATGCATCAGACTGAATTTTGATTCTTTTAATCACAGTGAGACAGGGCTATCTATCCGAAACTAGTTAGGATATTTCACATGCCATTAATTCCCTATCAAATACAACCTCAAGCAACATACTGCAATTACTATACAGCTTTTGGCTGTCAACCCTAAGGTAGGAATCTTAATCCTAGGGTCCATTTGATGATTGGTGGGGAATACATAGTAGAGATCTTGCCAACAGCCTAAAGCACAGTTCTCAATTTTAAAGGGGGGGAGGGTGTTTTGATTCTTTTGTTATATTCTTTAGTACAACAGTTCTGGTGAAATATAATTACAATTCTTTATTGTTTCACCAGGGGTATAAACAAACCTGTTTCTTTCTAATCAATTTATAGAAACAAAACCATATAAAAAGTAAATGAGCAGACTTCCTAAAAAGGATATTTTGAGCATGAGCTGCATATGCCACTTACTCTGGAAGAACAAAAATGCAACAAGGAACCCCTTGACCCCTTGATAATGTTCATTTCTTGAGCTAATCCCTTTTGTCTTAACATAGGAATTCCTTTTTGGTATCTGTTTTTTGGCCAGCAGTTTTCCATCTCTTCGAATAAGACAATGTTTTGTGTATTCTCCGAGTTAATATGATCAAATCATCTCTAGTTTCTCTGCTTCCCTTCTCTTTCCTTCACAAAACACATTAGAGACTAAGAGTGAAATGACATGGTATTCTAGATGTATCTTTGCAGTGCTGAGAGCCTAGGTACTGGGCTGATTTTCTGTTAACCAAAGAAAGTCTCAAGTAGTACAGGAAGTGGAATAGATTTGTATGAAGGAGGTTGGGTGTTCTTACCTTGTGTCTCCCAGTATAAAACAAAGACTCATGGTGGATACTTTATTTGGGAAGTGATTCCACAGAAGAGGAATATATGTCAGGGGAAGAGAAACAGGGAAATGTAGAAAGCCAACACGATCATGGGTTATCAAGTTATCTACTGGTACAAGCAACTGAAGCTGGACTTTGTGAGAACTTCGGAGGCCCCTGATGACTTGCATCTTGTTTGCCTAAAGGATAAAACAAATAAATAAACCAGTTGCCATAGAGTTGTTTCTGACTCCTTGTGACCCCATGTGCATCAAAGTAGAACCATAGTTCATAGGATTGTCAATGACTATGATCTTGCAGAAGTAGATTACCATGGCTTCTGTCTGACGTGTCTCAAGGGTGGTCAATCTTTCAGTAAACTGTGAACTGCTTAGACATTTGTGCCAACCAGAGGTTCGAAACAGGATTAATATTAATATTAAGCAATTATATATATCAACTCCTAAATACATAGCCAGTCAAGAAGTTGGGCCCACAGGAGTGAATTCTCCTGCCCTCTGGTTTCTGCAGATGTTTGGCATATGAAACAGGGAATGAGAAGAGCTGCTGATCCAAGCCTATTTAGAACTGGTCACTGCAGCAGACACTTAGGTAAAGGTGGGGCCAAGAGGATAAGGGTGGGCAAGAGGTATTCAACACAGGCTGAATTTGTAGGTGCCTAGAAAAAACTTTAAATAAAAAAAACTGTAGTCTTAAACTTTGTGCAACTCTATAAAATTCTACCCTGTGTCTACTATTTTCCAAGAACTGTTCTAATCACTTTTTGAACATATTCTCATTTTACTCCTTGTAGTAGTCCCTTATGAAAACTTAGTTTTATTCACATTTTATTTATGAGGAAACATGTTGAGCAAAGTTAAATAATTTACCTATATTCAGAAAGCATATATATAAATGTGTTGTTCTTATTATTTTATTATCAGAAAAGCTACCATCTTCTATCACAGACTCCCCACCAAACCCACTGTCATCAAGTCATTTCCAACTCATAGGGATTCTTAAATTTTTGATGTAGTATTCACTATATTACCAGATCTATAAAAATGAAACACGTTATAAGAAATGGTTGTTGTTGTTGTTGTTGTTGTTATGTGCCTTGGAGTCGGTTCCAACTCATAGCGACCCTGTACGGCATTTCCAAGGCTGGAAACCTTTACAGGAGCAGAAAGCCTCATCTTTCTCCCGAAGAACAGCTGGTAGTTTCAAACTGCTGACCATGTGGTTTGCAAGCCCGATTCATAACCACTACTCTACTAGAGCTCCTTATAAGAAATGGTAGTTCATCCTTTTATGTATATAATATTTTATTATTTTCTGTTCTGTTCTATTGTGTTTGTGTGCAAGTGTGATGTGTGTATATGCATGCACACCTATGTGATATCTGCTACTCACTAAATTCATTTCATCACCACAAATGGATTATATGTTATGACACCCAAAATGTGAAAAGCAATGGCATAGTGACCAATATTTGATTGATTGCAGTCATTTTCAAGTGATAATGATCATCAAGAACATCATGAATTTCTTTGTTCAACAGATAGATAGATAGATAGATAGATAGATAGATAGATAGATAGATAGATAGACAGACAGTTAGATAGACAGATAGGTATTTTCCACTTGCCATTGAGAGTCTATTCCAACTCATAACTAGATATATAGATAAAAAGACAGATATTGTTGTTGTTGTTGTTATTGTTAAGTGCTGTCTAGTAAGTTCCGACACATAGCGACCCTGTGTAGTGTTTCCGAGGAGAAGCTGGTGAGCTTTAACTGCTGACCTTGCAGTTCAAATGATTTTGCAGTCTGCTGCATTAACCCACAGCACCGCTAGTTCTAAAATAGAAGCTATACTTACATGTTGTGCTTATTAATGTATTTATATTTGTCTGATAGTCAACTTTAATCTTAACTTGAAAAAAAAAGCTTTTTTGTTGTTACTTGCCATATAGTAAATTCTGACTCTACAGTATGTATTTTGTAGCCTACTTATTTTATTTTCCCTTAGAAGCTGTCTCAGATTTTGACAAATCCCTTAGCTTGAGGCTAAAGAACAAATTGTGTATGTGTGCTTACTTTTGGTTTTCTGGGTTTAAGAATAAGAAAGTGAAGAGAAAAAATAAGGGAAAAAATAACTGAAAACCTGGAAAAGTCTCTGGAATTGGAGTCCCCAGAGGAGGCAGGTGGGGCACCTCTAGTACAATGAAGACTACCTACCACTCCACACATTGGTGCTCTGCAGCTTTTACTTTGCTCTTCTTTCTTCTGCTATGTCCCCTAAAAATTCCAACTCAAAGCTGTTCCACAAACTCGGTCTAACCTAATACTTAGAATGAGTTTTTAAATTTTTACATTACTGATTGTTGGGAATTTTTTCCTTACTTATTAATTAACATTTTTTTTATATAGGTTTGGAAGGGTGGGGAATAGAACTGACACTTAGTGTCCTCATCTAAAATGTTTGGATTTGTGGTTGTTGTTTAGTATCATCAAATTGCTTCTGACTCATAGTGACCCTGTATAGGGTTTCTGAGGAGTGACAGGTAAGTTTGAACTGCTGACCTGTGGTTCAACATGACCTTGCAATTGAGTGCTTATTCAAAAGAACCATGCCAAGACTCTAAACATTGAGATAATGCTATTCAAGTTAAGTGTTGTGAGGATTCAATGAGATGATGTGTAGCACATAATCAATGCCCAATACATGTTAGCTAAGTGCTACTATCATTGCCTTATGCAATATCCACTGTCATTGAGTCAGTTCAGCTCACAATGAACATATGTATATATTGACTGTAAATTATTGCAAGAGTAGACAGTCTTATCTTGCTCCCTTGGAGCAACTGGTGGGTTTGAATCACCAACATTTTAGTTAGCAGCCCAATGCTTATCTCACAGCACCACCATAGCCCAAATTAATTTCCTTTTATTCCTATGGGTAGAGTCTGTCTCTTCATATAGCTCAGTCTTCTTAAATAGCCAATCCCTTGTATAGCCAGGGATCACTTCCAGGAACCTGATTGTGCTTTATTTATGTTCAACTGACTTAATCACATTTACTTACTTCATCTACAGTAGTTAGACTAACATTTGACCAAACAACTTGGCACTATGGCCTAGCTAAGGTGACATATAAAATTAACCATCACAATCAGGCTTCTGGAAGTGGTTCCTGGCAGCATGAATGGGCTCAAATGTGGCAACAATAGTCAGGTTGGCCCAGGATCAGGCAGTGTTTTGTTCTGCTGTGCATAAGGTCGCTATGAGTTGGTACCGACTCAATGGCACCTAACTTCATAATGAGGTTGGATCTAGTCCAACCAGCTAAAAGCCTTAAAGTAAAAAGGGAATTTCTCAGTTTTTCCTCCAGATTATAAATAGAAATCTAGCTAGAATGCCTCTGTTCTTCACTCTTCCAGTTAGTTGCTTGACCTACATGTTTTGGAACACAGCCTGTTGGAGTATCCAGCCTTTCACCTAATGTACACATTTTGAATTTTTCAGCCTCCTTAATTATGTGAGCCTTTGAACTAATTCCTTAAAACAATTCTATTTTCTTTAAAACAATTATCTATCTATCTATCTATCTATCTATCTATCTATCTATCTATCTATCTATCTATCTACCAGCTATCTGGTTATATTTCTCTGTTGTTGCTGTTAAGTGCTGTCTAGTCAATTCCAACTCATAGTGATACCATGCACAACAGAATAAAACACTGCCCAATTCTGCACCACCCATACACTTGTTAGATTTGAGCCCATTTCTGCAGGTCTTCTTTTTCTCTGACCCTCCACTTTACCAAGCATAATGTCCTTCTCCAGAGACTGGTTTCTCCTGATTACATGGCCAAAGTGTGAGAGACCAAGACTGGACATCTTAGCTTCTAAGGAGTCTTCTGGCTGTACTTCTTTCAAAACAGATTTGTTTGTACTCCTGGCAATTCATGGGACTTTTAATATTCATCTTCAACACCATAGTTCAAATGTGTCCATTCTTTCCTGGTCTTCCTTATT
The DNA here is from genome assembly GCF_000296735.1 of Chrysochloris asiatica. Classification (NCBI taxonomy): domain Eukaryota; kingdom Metazoa; phylum Chordata; class Mammalia; order Afrosoricida; family Chrysochloridae; genus Chrysochloris; species Chrysochloris asiatica. Next base: position 7,588,594 of record NW_006408681.1, read on the forward strand.
CATTGTCCAACTTGCACATACATGTGAAGCAATTGAAAATACCATGGTGCACCTTAGTCCTCAAATTGACATCTTTGCTCTGGAACACTTAAAAAAGCTCATTTGCAGCAGATTTGCCTGTGCAATATGTCGTTTGATTTCTTGATTGCTGCTTCCGTGAGTGCTGATTTTGGATCCAAGCAAACTGAATAACCTCAATCTTTTTTCCATTTACAAAATTGCTTGCTGAAAGTGAAGATAATTTACTGATAGATGAAGATTAAAACCTACTGCCTTCAGTATGGATTCTACATCAATGTAAAAAAATGTAAAAATGTTATATTTCTCTGTTGTTGTGGATAATTGACGTTGAGTTGGTTCAGATTCATAGCGATGCTGTGTAGGGTCTCTGATGAGCGGCTGGTGGGTTTGAACTACTGACCTTGCAGTTAACAGCTCAGTGCTTATCCTACAGTGCCACACCGATATTTCTCTAGATTTCCCTCAGACATTAGTGGTGACTCTTTGTGAGTGTTCACAGTAAACTTAGGCACACTTTGAAGCCTGCTGCTTCTTGAAGTTCACTAAACTAATTGGTCCCCTTCAGTTAGAGATTCATGGGGAAGGGGTAATTTGGACCATTTTCAGACTCATGGCAAGAGAAAGAAAGAAAATAAAGAACTATATGCTGCATCTTAAAGGTTCTGGTAATTGTTTTTGTCATTTACAGATATCTTCTCTGATCAACAGAGGGGAGCAAGATATATAACCATCTTCTAGGGAGGGGAATGAAAAATAGAGAGTCTAGATTATTTAGCAACCAGAAATCCTACCTATCTACCACTAGACACAAGGCATTATATTTCATCTCAAAATCACCATGTTTCTGTGCATTTCTCCTTACATGAATATTTACATACATCTGTTTACTCATATATCTAGTGTTAATCAACACTCCTCAACACAATTTATGAAATTCCATTTTTGTGTCTTTGTTTATGTCATTTCCTCTTAGTGTAATATCCTTCCTCTATATTCACTTGTTAAAATTCTACATATTAGGTAAAAATGTGAAGAAGAAATTCAAAAATTGTTCACCTCACAAATAATATGATAATTAAAATATTGAAATGAAGAGATTCCAATTGGGCCTTTCAAAAATAGGAAAAAATATAAAAAGAAATTCACAGTGCTGCTCAGAGAGAGTAATACAAGTGTTGTAATTTACTATGGGTTGGAACAGACCTTCCACTTCCAAACATTTATTGTGTAACAATAGATAATAAATGTTCACAAAATTGTATGTATAAAGATAGATATTTAAGTATTGTAAATTACAGAAATATTGAATATTGGAAAGTATCAAGGTATCTCTCATCACTCTCTAACCTCTATCCTACTTTATTTTGGTTCATACATTGATCATAGCCTAGCATACAAATATACATTATAACTACACATACACACACAACACACACATCTTTATTTGCTTATTATTATTTACTCAATAAAATATAACTTCCATAAGGACAATTTTATATATCTTTTTCACCATTGTGGACTCCTGATGTGGAGCTGTAGGATCAGTACTAGACTGGGAACCACAAGGTTGATAGTTCAAACCCACTAGCTACTCCTCGGAAACTTTATACAGGATCACTATGAGTCGGAACTGATTTGATGGTACTTCACAACAACAACATCTATCATTATACCCGATTCCTTTAGAATAATGCCTGATACACAGTAAATGTTGGGTGAATAAATGAAATAATCTTTAGAGGATTGTTTATGTTAATAATGAAGCATCCATCTAGTGAATAACTTTGTAAAATATAATTTCAAAATTATATTTTGGAAAAATAATGCACTAGAAAGTATTATATTTAATATCATAAAAACACAATAGTCATCTCAGAATGATGGACTTATTTTTATTTTTTAATATTCATCTATATTTTCCAAATATTTATCAGTGATCGCTGTTATTATAATTAGACAAATGTAATAAAACAGAAAGAAAAACCTTGGATGTTTGTTTTAAATGCAACTTCTTTCATAAACTATTCCCTGAACTCTCCTAGCATTTGTGACTTGCTCCCTACCATCCTCAGGACACAGTGGCACTCACCATTTCCTGTGATTTCTGATTTGTGTGCAAGACTCAGTTGTCTCATTTATCTGCAGTTTTCTCAGACCAACATCCTCTGCCCCGAATATCTTGTTAGTGGAGGAATGCAGTTGGTTGAAGAAAGTGGAGAAATAGAAAGACGAAAAAGGAGGAATGAATCAGAAGAATATGGAGATGCCACAAGATTAGAGAAATGAATAGCAAATTAGAAACCAAGACCTGCTTGGGTCCTGAAAATGACTGTAAGACTTAATGGTGCATATAGCTTCATAAGGAGCTCTGGTAGCTTAGTGGTTACAAATCGGGCTGCTAACCTCAGGATCAGCAGTTCGAAACTACCAGCTGTTCTGCGGGAGAAAGATGAGGATTTCTGCTCCCTTACAGATTTACAGCCTCGGAAACCCTGTATAGGGTTGCTATGAGTTACTACCGACTCCACGACACATAACAACAACATAGCTTTATAAGAGTCACCTAGAATTTCCTGCTGGCTTCTTTTAAGATCATAGGTGCTTATTCTAAATAGGTTGTATGAATTCTCAAAATGGATAGTTTCTTGTTGTTGCTAGCGCCATCTGAATATTTTAAGTGTTTGTGTTGTTATTAAGTGCCATTGAGTCGGTTCCGACCCATAGCAACCCTGTATAGGATTTCCAAGGAGCAGCTGGTAAACTTGAACCACCAGCCTTGCAGTTCAAATGGCTTTGTAATCTAGTGCATTAACTCACAGCACCACACCAGGACTCCCTGAGTGTTTGTTGTTGTTGTTAAATGCCGTCGAGTCGATTCTGACCCATAGCAACCCTGTATAAGGTTTCCAAGGAGCAGCTGGTGAGCTTGAACCACTGACCTTGCAGCTCAAATGACTTTGCAGTCTTACTCATTGGCCCACAGGGTCACAGCAGGACTAAAAAGGCCTATTATGTGTTTTAAGAAAGGTTGCACATGTAAATGATACAGAGAAAGTATACAGATTGGAAACAAGGAATTCGGGCTTTACTTTTGAAATGAGACAATTACTCTCAGTGATAGTGAAGATTTTGTGTCACCTTGACCGGCCAGGATTCTCAGTGGTTTGGCACTTGAGATGTAGTTATCCCCCTAATGAGATCCAATATGATGTAATTACTTTCATCATGAGATCTTCTAGGAGTAGCAGATCAATTGAAAGGATATTTCCTTGGGGCTGTGGCCTGCTTCCAGTACATTGGACACTTGGGCAACACTTACTTGTTTTCTGCTGGGTATGGAGCCTGCGTCCGTCTCCCCATCTTAACTCTACTTCTTGGACTTAAGCCAGTGGACTGATCTATTGCCTGCCAATCCTGAGTCATTTTATCTGCCATCTAATTTGCTGATTTTGCTTCATCTGATTCATTGACTTGGGACTTTCCATTCTCTACAACTGTGTGAGTCATTAATATAAACTTCTCTTTGTGTGTGTGTGTGTATATATATATATATATATTCGAGATAGATTAATCATTTATTTTTTAGAAGACTCCATCCTAATTTCCATTAAGATTGCATTTTGCAAAGACAGGAAGGAGATATAGAGTGAAAAAAAGGTAAGAGGATGTCATATGCTGAATTCTATAGAAGAGCAATACCTGTGAAGCACACACACACACACACACACACATATGCATATATAACCATTGGTAGTCAGAATGTGAAATGTACAAAATATGAATCCTGGAAAATTCAAAGTTGTCAAAAATGAAATGAAATTCTGAATATAGATATCCCAGGCATTGGTGTGCTAAAATGCACTTACTGATATTGGCTATTCTGAATGATAAAATCATATGATCTACTTTGCTAGTAATGACAAATTGAAAAGAAACAGCATCATAGTCATTGGTGAAAAAAAAAAATGAAATTCAAGATCTATCCTGAAGTACAACACTGTCAGTGATAGGATAGTATTCATGCTCCGACAAGAAAGACCACCACAAACAACAATGAAAAGCAGTTAGTAGTACTATTATTCAAATTTACCAATCAATCAGTAATGCCAAAGAGGAGAAAATTGAAGACTTTTATTAATTTCTGCAGTTTGAAATTGATCAAATATACAATCAAGATGCATTGATAATTATTAATGCTTGGGATATAAAAGTTGTAAACAAAGAAGAATCACTAATTGAAATAAGGCCTTGGTGATGGAAACAACTCCAGAAATCACATGATAGAATTTTGCAAAACCAGCAACCTACTCATTAAAAATTCAGGTTTCAACAACATAAATGACAACTACACACATAGACCTCACCAGTTGGAATACATGGGAATCAAATCAACTACATGTATGGAAAGCGACAGTGGAGAAAAGCTCATTATGATCAGTCACAATTGGACAGGGTCTGACTGTAGAACAGACCATTAATTCATCATGTGCAAGTTTAAGTTGAAGATGATAAAAATTAAAGCAAATTCTTTAGAACCAAAGAAAAGATTCCAAACATCTTTGGTGCTATGTACTATGTAACTTTGGAATTATTCTCTGGGATTTGCCTCATATCCTAGGGTCCACTACTTTCTTATGTGTGTGTATTTAATTTTCTTGAAGAGGCCATAAGTCTTTAAAGTCTTACATGGTGAATATAACAGAACCTTATTAAATCTGATAAAAATTAATTAGAAAGAATGGATATTTTATTATGCAGAGGAACTAACACTTCTTTTCTATTATGTTACATACTTTTACATGAGTCCTCTAAGCTAACCTAAAAGAATCTGGTAAGAAAGGCATTTACATCTGTATTATAGATGTAAAAGCTAAGGTTCAGAAAGTTGAGTAACTTGCTGAAAGTCCAACAGGTAAGTGGCAGAACTGGAAACCAAAGGTCATTATTTTTCATTGCATCTCAAGGTTTGAAGATGATTTCTACTGAGAGATTCTGTAATGATTTGGATTAGGGGCACCAGAATTATCTCTCCAAAGAAATTCCATTAATAATAGGAAAAAAATACCTGATACCCTGGATATATTGTACATATATAGGGTTATTAAGTTTAACCAGAAGAAATGAGAAAATATCTTCTTACCAGTTAATTCTGTTCTCCATGTTTTCTTGAATAATTGCTTTTTACCAAAGTAAAGGGTAATCTTGAATGCAGGAGCTTTGGCAGTGTAGTAGTTATGAATCAGGCTGCAAACCTCAAGTTCAGGAGTTCGAAACTACCAGCTGTTCCGCAGGAGAAAGATGAGGCATTCTGCTCCTGTAAAGATTAAAGTCTCTGAAACCCTGTACATGGTTGCTATGAGTCTGAACCAACTCCACGGCACATAACCACCACCACTTGAATGTAGATAAAACGTTAATATTGTTCAGTCCATATGAGTTAAAATATTTTTCTGCATCTATATATAAATTCAAAGGAGCTCTGGTAGTGTAGTGGTTACGAATCGGGCTGCGAACCTTAAGGTCAGCAGTTGGAAAGTTTCAGCTGTTCCACGGGAGAAAGATGAGGCTTTCTGCTCCCATAAAGATTTACAACCTTGGAAAGCCTGTACATGGTTGCTATGAGTTGGTTCCGACTCCACGGCACATAACCACCACCACCATATATAAATTCAAAGATATTTTTGTGTTATATGAGCAGGCTTCAAAAATTTCATAGAAAAATGCCATTGAACTTATTGATATAATGTTGTCCTCTTGATTTTGAATGATTAGTGACTCCATCATTCATAGTGAGCATCTCTTATTAGTGTTGTTGATCCCTATATACCTATCTATGGTTTGGTTGAAAGTTGGACCAGCCACTAGGTTGATTTCCTTTCCAAACTTGAAGGGTGGTGGAGGGCCATAGTCTCAGATTCCTTCAATCTCTTTCTGACCAATAAGCTGGTCTTTTTCTTCCTTCTTTAATAATTTTGAGTTTTGTTCTACATATTCTGCTGCTCTGTCCAGGACCATCTAATGTGATCCCATTCAGAACATATCCATGAACTTTTTGAAGCCCTGTCATAATATATATATATTGTTAAGTATACTCGAGTGGATTTAAACTATGGATAGGGTTTTCCAAGGAGTGGCTAATGGGTCTGAACCTCCAACTTTGTGGTTAGAAGTCCAGTGCTTATCTTGCCACACCATACCATGTAATATATATTATAAATTAATTGTATATTATTTACTAATATATAATATTGCAGGTTATTGTTGCTAAGTGCCATCAAATCATTCCCAATTTATAATGACCATGTATAGGGTTTCCAAGGAGCATCTAATGCGTTTGAATAGCCAACATTGCAATTCAAACCCACTTTGAAGTCCAGTGATTTATCCTTCAACACCACACCAGGACTCCATACTATTAAATATGTGGGTACATAGAATATTTATATATATTTATATGTCTATGGAGTCCTTGTGTGGCACTATAAGATAAGCACTGGACCGCAAAGTCAGTTTGAAGTATAAGGTAGGCAGTTCAAACCCACCAACTGCTTCCCAGAAACCCTATACAGGGTCACTATGAGTCTGAACTGACTCGGTAGCACTTAACAGTAGTAACATATTGTTGTTAAACGCCGTCGAGTCAGTTCCAACTCATAGAGACCCTGTATAGAAGTTCCAAGGAGCTATTGGTGAGTTTTAGCCTCTGACCTTTCAGTTCAAATCAACCTTGAGGTTAAGTGCTTATCCTATGGAGCCATACCAGGACTTCAACAGTAACATATATCTATATGTAATTGTCCTATAAATAATACAAAGGAAAAATGAAATGTTTACTAATTGAAAATCAGTTTATTTTTATCATCCTTTAATAAATGAGAAATCTGTAAAGAAAGGACACTATGTTACCTGCTTATCCAGGGTGCCTACCAGAGTTAGTCCAGCTCTGACATGTCATTTCCAGTTGGTGGGTGTGCCACAATGTGCTGCACCTCACCTCTTAGTATGTGTCCACTTTATGTCCTTTGCTGGAAATGCCTTCTCTTTGTCAAAGGACTCATTCTTATTCTTCAGTGTTCAGGTTATGTGTAAGCTTCTTCACAGAACCTCTTCTGACACTGTTTCCAATTTTCAATTGGACAATTTACCCCTTTTCTGAGTTCTAAAATAACATAGCAAACATGATGCACAAAGGAATGAGTAAGTGAATGAGTAATTATGTGGTTATATACACATTCCTTTGCACTTAGTATTTTTATATCTTGCCCAAATGTCTTAGGAGACATGTCCTTGTCCCTCTATACCAATATACTAAATAGTTCTTACTTCATAATGGCACATTCTCTTTTCAGCAAGACAGCACTATGCAAATGCAGTCATTTCATTAAATGAGAATTGGTATCAAAGATACAAATCTCCCAACCTAGATATAAGTATTCTAAATGCTCATAGATCTCATCTTCTGGAGGACTTTAAACTATAACGATGAACAATTTAGAATGAAATTTATTTGAAGCATTTATTACCTAGAATTTGTCCATGCTGCAGTGCATTCTAATCAGGGCTTCCAACTTATTCTCTCTGGTTCAAACACTAGCTGAAAATTTGTATTTCCACCTCCAGGTATACTGAATCAAATCTACATTTGACCAGATCTCCAGTTTTGTATATGTTGTGTTATCTTGTTAAAATTATGTTATCTTATTAAAATATAGATTCTTACTGGGGTGGAAATGCAAATTCTTACCAAAGGCCCAGATGGGATGAACCAATTCAGAACCCTGATTCTACTATGTGACATTTTAAATAAGAAATATTCCCCTTAATTGATTCTGACAATATTTAAGACAGATCCAGTTGAGGTCTAATTTCTAGGAATCAAAAGCAACCAATAAAACGAGTGTCCAAAAAGGAAGATAAATTATAGTTTATGTTTTTTTCCAAAGCTGTTCAATGTTTTCAATCCTGGGCAATTTAAATATGAATAAATAAAAACCACTCAAAGATATTTTATCATAGCCTTATTATCACATACTGAATCAATGCACGGGCACTGTGGCATGCCATTGAGCCAGGACACTAGAACTTCAAAGGCTGATAATGCACTTATAGCTTCTGTCCCAGCACCTAGAACATGGTATTCTCTAGCAATGTCTTACTCTCTCTCTATCTGTCTGTCTAGTACTTTAAAAGATAGAGCTCAGCTAAACTAATAAAGCAGAGTCTCTAAATTCTTCTTACTCCTCCTACTCCTTATGAGTAAATGAGACCTCAGTTCCCAGTTATTTGTATGAAACCAATAATATTATTTTAATGAGGGACTCAGAAAAGATTAACTATTTCCCCTGCAATGTGAAAATGTTTTATAAAATCAAATACCAACCTTTATCACCATCATCTTGCAAGAAAAAAAGACCTTTAAGCAACAAAAATAGAAAGGATATATATGCAATGTAAAGGGGAATATAGTCCTATATATCACATTATGTGTCTATGCTTTTTAAAAAATGTTTTATTGTGAATCATGTGATAATTTACATGGGAGAACATTAACTTTACATTCATCCTATCATATATCGTTTCATTGCCATGGTTACAATCCCCTCATGCATCATCAACCAACCAAATGGTATGGTACAAGCCTGGCCCCCCCACACCTCCATCAGTCAGCACGCAGCCCTTCTCCCTCTCTGGGTCTAGAGTTCCCAGCGGCTCCATCTCTCCAGCACCACTTTTGCCGTGTCCCAAGGATTTTGGTATGTTGTGTTTTCATTCTCATTTGTTTCTAGGAACTTTGTGAGTTCACGTTTAATTACTTCTGCTACCCAGTCGCTTTTCAGCAGGGTGTTATTCAGTTTCCATGTATTTGACTTATTTCCTCTGTGGTCCTATCGTTGATTTCTAATTTGATAGCATTGTGTTCTGAGAAGATGCTTGTAATATTTTGATATTTGTAAATTTATGTTTTGTGGCCTAAGACATGGTCTATTCTGGAGAATGTTCCATGTG
>NW_006408681.1:7598954-7600035 GCF_000296735.1 Chrysochloris asiatica
ATTCAGTGTAATTATTAATAGATATGGATTAATTGCTGCCATTATGTTTGCTTTTTTTGTGTGTTGTTACTGCTTTCTTTGTTCTGTGTGTCTACCTTTACTGAGTTCATGCTTTTTGTGTTCTTTCTTGTGAGTTTCCTCATAGTTTTAATGTTTCCATGTTCTTCTTGGATTTTCATTTTCTTGGTATGTTGTGAAGTGTTCATTTACTTTGAAGTTGCCTTATAGTCCATTAACTTTTCTCTCCATTTAGTGCAGTCTATTTAATCTTGTAATCTACCTGACTTTCTCACCATCTGGGTCACTGTTCCTATGTGTTTACCTTCTTTTACATTGTAATGGTTTTGATCATAGACTGATCTCCCAGATTCTCTGAGTTTGTTCGAAAAGTTTTATTCTGGTCTCAACTTATCCTTCTGTCAATTTAGTTCTGGGAGATGCTGCCATGTATGTCATTCTCTGGTTGATGTCTGTTCTTGTTGGTTTTCAGTCCATGGAACTCCCTTTATGATGTTTTGTATTGCAGGGTTGGCTTTGGCAAAATCCATTAGCTTCTGTTTATTCTGGAATGTTTTGATTACACCATCATATTTGATTGATAGCTTTGCCAGATAAAGGATTATTGGTTGGCAGGGTTTTTTTTTTGTTGTTGTTGTTTTTCCCCCAGGGTTTTATATATGGCTCCACATTACCTTCTTGCTTGAATGGTTTCTGCTGAGAGATCTGAGCTTAATCTGACTTGCTTGCCTTTGTATGTGACACTTCTGCTTTTCCTAGTGCTTTCAGAAGTGTCTCCTTATCTTTGATTCTGGAGAGCTTGATTATGGTATGTTTTGGTGATTTTCTTTTATAGCCTATCTTTCCTGTGGTTTGTTGAGCTTCTTGAATGTTTATCAGGATGTCAAAGAAATTTTCACGTGTCAGGAAGTTAAAGAAATTTTCACTTTTCAGGATGTCAAAGAAATTTTCTTCCAGCAGTTCCTCAACTATTTCCTCTGTGGACTTGTGTGATTCTTCTTGTTCTGGAATGCTGGTAATTCTTAAGTTATTCCTCTTCATGTTGTCCAACATGAATCTTAGA
>NW_006408681.1:7601035-7602539 GCF_000296735.1 Chrysochloris asiatica
TGCTCTTCTTCCAGAATGTAGTCCAGGCCTACCTCTAGGTCATTTGTCTCAGACATTTTGTCTTGTTTCTGGACACATGCTGATATGGTCATCTGCTTTTGCTTCTTGGACATGTTTTGTGTTTATCTGTGGCCTTAATATTTAATTGAGTGTGTGTTTTGGTATTTTTTATGCTTCCTGATTGCCTCCATGTAGATGTGATCAGGATGTGGGCTTCCATTTTCACTTTTCTTATTGCTTAACTCAGAGTAACTTTCACAGGTGTTTTCTTCCTCCCTGGTGTATGGCAGTTGGTATTGGTTCTTGCCTTGATTTTGGTGTTTTATAGCATGTAGCTTGGCTATATGGCAGCAGTTTCTGTCTCTTCTTGGGTAATATAGGGAGAGAAAGAGTCCCCTAAAGATAACAGGGGGAGCATAAAACAGCAAAGCAGCAAAAGCAAAACAACAACAAGAAAAACAAATCAAAACAAAAAACCATCAAAGAAACCCAAACAAACAAAACAACAACAAAACTAGATTGGATTCTGTAGTCTACAATCACAGAAAAGGGAGAGGAGGCAGAGAAGGGAAAAGAAAAAATAAATCTGTAGCTTAATATGAATATGACTTTAATGTCCTCTTTTACCCTTCTTGCCTTCAAGGCTGCCTGATAAATTGTTGGTTATTATGCCATACCTCAGTATTTAATTTAATTTTTGGCCTGTTTTCTTTTTAAACTCTCTTTCCCTCTCCACACCCCTTGTTCTGGCTTTTTCCCTATTACAAAACAGTTCAGGGCTGGCTTTGGGCTGAGAGTATCTGTGTGCATGCATGGCAGAAGAACCCACCAGTGGTGGAGGTGGGGAGTGTCCACTAGCTCCGGCACCTGCCTCTAGTCACTGGAATGGAAGTTCGTAAACAGTGGGGGGGCCAATGAACAGATACCAAAAAAAAAAACAAACCCAAAACAAAACAGAACAAAGAAAAATCATCAAAGAGTATTGTCCACCTTTGCTCTGAGGTTCCCATGGCATTATTCTGTGGTGGGTCTGCTCCCCCGCTTGGTCTTGCTATTTGGTCTTGCCCAAGTTGTTGGTTCCAGGCTGCTTAGCCCGGTAGACTCAAAAGTACACAATTTCTTACTTCTGCTACAAATTCCACTAGCTATAAGCCTTCAAACTTTTAAAATATTCCTACTTATGTGGTTCAGAGTTTTGGAGCTCTGCCCTGAAACTGCTTCGCCTGGTATTCTGTGGTATTGCTGAGGGCAAACTTCATTGTCCCTCTACCCTATCCACCAACAAGCCCTGCCTTCATATCACATATATTTTTATTTATGAAAAATTAATTACTCATATTAACTTCTTGCTCTTATGTAGTCAGGGACTGGTGACAGTTCCATTAAGGACCAGCACTTATCTGCACCTAGCATAGGGAGTGAAGGACACAAGAAATCCAATGTCTGTGCCAAACATCCCACAAGCACAGCTGTGGGCAGGAGTTCACAGAACCCTGTTGCGGAC
>NW_006408681.1:7603464-7605576 GCF_000296735.1 Chrysochloris asiatica
GGCAGAACCCCAGTATCCAAGAGACTGCAGACATCTTCCAAGAGCCTAAAGAAGTCAAGTGGGGGTGAATAGGAAGTCTTTACCTGCTCTGGATATGTTAACTGCAATACCCGGGGCAGGGATGCTCCCTTTTCCTACAATGAAAATGATAAATTAATATTTTTTGGGGATTGAAAGAGAGAAAACAATATTTTTTGGTATGTTGTTGTTGTTAGGTGCCTTTAAATTGGTTCTGACTCACAGCAACACTATGTATAACAGACAAAACATTGCCTAGTTTATGCTCCATCTTTACAACTGTTACTGTCTTTGAACTTATTGCCACTGCCACTGTGCCAATCCATCTCAGTGGGGCTCTTCTTCTTTTTCACTTGCCCTCCTCTTTACCAAGTATGATGCTCTTCTCCAGAGACTGTTCTCTACTGATAACATGTAAAAAGTATGAGACAGGAGGTCTCACCATTCTGACTGTACTTCTTACAACACAGATGTGTTTGTTCTTCTGGCAGTTCATGGTACTTTCAATGTTCTTCTTCAACAACAACACGATAATTCAAGTCCATCAATTCTTTCATAATCTTTCTGATTTATTTTCAAGCTTTCATGTGTATATGAGGCTATTTTAAATACCATGACTTGGGTCAGGCACACCTTAGTTCTCAGACTGATACCTTTATTCTTGAGCGCTTTATAGAGATCTTGTACAGTAGATGTGTCTCATGTAATATGTTGTTTGACTTCCTGATTGCTGCTGCCACGTGTGTTGATTGTGGATCCAAGCAAAATGAAATCCTTGACAACTTCAATCTTTTCTCCGTTATAATGTTATTTATCAGTCCAGTGGTGAGGGTTTTTTTGTTTTTGTTTTTGTTTTTTTTTCACATTGAGATGAAATCCATACTGAAGCCTGTGGTCTTTGATCCTCATCAATATGTATTTCAAGTCCTCTTCACTTTTAGAAAATAAGGTTGTATCTTGTGTATATTATGGGTTGTTCATGAGTCTTCTTTAAATTCTGATAATCTAGTTTTTCAGATGATTTGTTCAGCATATAGATTGAATAATTATGGTAAAAGAATACAGCCCTGGTGCACACCTCCCCTGATTTTTAAACCATTCAATGTCCTCTAGTTCAGTTGGAACCACTGCCTTTTGATCTACGTACAGGTTCCTCAGTAGCATTTGAGACTTTAGCTATCTCTTCTATAGTGGGTGTATGTGCATGTGTACGCTACTTGCATGTGTTACATGTAGGTGCTTCTATGTGTGTGCTTGTATGCCTGTGTGCCTGTGCAGAATTTTAGGGCCCACACTAGACGATTAGATAAAATCTCATTTTAATAAATTCCCTGGGTGATTCTTATTAAAGACTGGAAAACACTGGCTATGTAATTTTCCAAACCCCTACATCAAGCACAGCTCATGGTGAGTAAAAGCACCAGGAAATAAAGATATAATTTGCAAGGAGAAACAGCTTTGCAGGCAGTAACTAAACAATGTCATGTCGTACACTATTTTCATCATGAGGAAGATGCAGGCCACAGGATGGGCATCAGAGTTACCAGCAGCCTCTCCATCAGACAAGGAAAAGGACAGAGTCAAGGTAATGAAGAATTACCATTGGGGATATTCCTAAGAGCAGGGTTTGTTTCTGCTTACACAGGGGAACAATATGTATCTCAGGATCTGACCTTGAGCTTTATTCCCACAGTGAAACAATAAAGAAAACAGGACAAATTTGAAACATATCATCCAAATTATTATTAATCATATATTTTTTATTTGTCCTTGATAAACTTCAGTAATTAAAAATAAAGTAAACAAATTTGAAATCTTCTCTGTTAATCTGATACCTTTTCCTATTTTGTTGTTGTTGTGAAGTGCTGTCGAGTCGGTTCCGACCCATAGCGACCCTGTATAGGGCAGCTGGTAAGCTTGAACCGCCGACCTTGCAGTTCAAACGGCTTTGCAGTCTGGTGCATTAACTCACAGCACCACACCAGGACTCCCTTTTTCCTATAGCTATGGATTAATGTGCTTGGAGTCAGGCATGTCCATTCATTAATTCATTAATCCATTCATTTCACAAGCATTGGTTGTACTAACTAGATG
>NW_006408681.1:7606685-7610948 GCF_000296735.1 Chrysochloris asiatica
CCAACTGCAGAACAGACCATCAATTGCTTATATATAAATTCAATTGAAACCGAAGAAAAAGAAAACAAGTCCATGAGAATCAAATATGACTTTGAGTACATCCCACCTAAATTTAGAGACAATCTCAAGCATAAATCTGATGCATTTAACACTTACGACTGAAGACAAGACAAGTTGTGGGATAACATCAAGGATATTTTACATGAAGAAAACAAAAGGTCATTTTATAAAAGATCAAAATGGATGACAAAGGAGACTCCAACTTGTTTTTGAACATAGAGTAGCTAAAGCAAATGGAAGAAAGTAAAAGAACTGATTTCAAAGGGCAGAATGGGAAGACAAAGTATTGTAATGAAATATTCAAAGACTTAGTTTTAGAAAACCAAAAGTAAAAATATTCTTGGTATTTTTTAACCTAAAAGAACTGAAGAAGAAATTCAAGCCTTGAGATCCAGTATTGAAGGATTCTATGGCAAAATAGTGAATGACATTAAAAGCATCAAAATAATATGGAAGGAATATATAGAGACATTGTACCAAAAGGAGTTGGTTGATATTCAACCATTTCAGGAGATAGCATCTGATCAAGAACCGATGGTATTGAAGGAAGAAGTCCAAGCTATAATGAAGACTATACAAAACCAAGATTCCAGGAACTGATGGAATACCAATTGAGATGTTTCAACAAATAACCAGATACAGCACTGGAGGTGTTCACTGTGTATACCAATAAACTTGGAAGACAAATATCTGGTTAATCAACTGAGAAAGATTCCATTTGTGCCAATTCCAAAGAAAGGTGATCCAACGGAATGAGAAACTACTGAACAATATCACACACAAATAAAAATGTTTCTGAAGATAACTCAAAACCAGCTGCAGTAGTACATTGGCAAGTAACTGCCAGAAATTCATGCTAGAGTCATAAGAGGATGCGGAAAGAGGAAAATCATTGCTGACATCAGATAGATCTAGGTTAAGTGCAGAGAATATTGGAAAGATGTTTACATGTGTTTTACTGACTTTGCAAAGCTACTCAGTTATGTGAATTATAACAAATTATGGATAGCATTGTAAAGAATGGGAATACTAGAAAAATTGTGCTTTCAAAAAACTTGTATTTAGTTCAAAAGGCAGTTTTTAAACATTGTTATTAGATGCCATTGAGTCAGTAACAACTCACAGCAACCCTATGAACAACAGAATGAAACACTGCCCAATCTTGAGCCAACCTCACAATTGTTGCCACGCTTGAGCCGATTGATGCTGCCACTTTGCCTATCCATCTCACTGGGGCTCCTCCTCTTTTCCTCTGACCCTACACCTTAGCAAAAATGATATCCTTCTACAGTGACTGGTCCCTCCTGACAATATGCCCGAAGTATAAGAGACAATGTTTGGCCATCCTGGCCTCCAAGGAGCACTCTGGCTACACTTTCTCCAACATAGATCTGTTGGTTCTATGGGCAGCTCATGGCACATTCAATATTCTCCTCCAACCATAACAAAGGCATCAATTCTTCTACGGTCTTCCTTATTCACTGTCCAGCTTTTGCATGCATATTAGGTTATTGAAAATACCATGGCTTAGGTCAGGTGCACCTTAGTCCTCAAGCTGTTATGTTTTCAAACCAGGTTTAAAATCAGTAAATTTTTTTTTTTTCTTTCACCATACTTATGCAATCTGTATGCTGAGCAAATAATCCAAGAAGCTGGACTATATGAAGAAAAATGTGGCATCAGGATTGGAGGAAGACTCATTAATAATCTGCAATATTCAGATGGCATAACTTTGCTTGCTGAAAGTGAAGAGGATGTAAAGCATTTACTTCAGATACTCAGTATGAATTACACCTCAACAGAGAGAAAATACCAATCTTCACATCTGAAACTATAAAGCCCATCACTATAAATAGAGAAACTATTGAACTTGTCAAGGATTTCATTTCACTTGCTTCTACAATCAACATCCATGGAAGCAGTATTCAAGAAATGGAATGACGTATGTAGCATTGGTTAAATTGTCCAAAGAACCTGGAGGACATTATACTGAGTGAAAACAGTCAATGACAAAAGAACAAATATATTTGATATCAGTACTCTAAATATCAATAAAAATATTTAAATACAGAAGAAACATTCTTTGGTGGTTACCCTGATGGAAGGAAAGTTAAAGAAAACTCACTAACTAGATTGTTGTTGCTGTTGAGTCAGTTTTGACTCATAGAGACCTTGTATAGGGTTTATGAGTAGCGGCTGGTGAGCTTGAACTACCTTGTGGTTCAAACTTATGTCAATTTGGGTAAAAGGAGAGGCGATATACAATAATAAGGAGATCAGTTACAGACAACAAAAGAAAATAGTATTGTATACACAATTCTATAATATCAGTAATAACAAAACAATAATCTACAAGTGGGTGCATAGACAGACGTACAAGTTGAATAGATATGAGGAGACAAACAGGACTTCACCAATGAGTACATAGATGCTTGAAAGAGAATATTTCTACATATGAATCTATATGCATTTAAATATATACATGTATATGGTAGAGCGAGCCAAGGACAAAGTTGTAAACACTTCTTAGCCATAGCAAAACCTCTTAAGGGAATGTGTCCCTGAGTTTGGGGGCTTAGAACCACAGTCTCAGAGGACAGCTAAAACACAGTCTCACATACTTTGGTTATGCTATCATAAAATATGTCTTTCATCATATTGTAGTTAAGTAGCAGTTGGGGTCTTAAAAGCTAGTGAGCAGCTATCTAAGATACAACTATTGGTCTCTCCCCATCCAGAGGTAAAAAGACTGAATAAAATCAGACTCAAAAAAACAATTAGTCCAAAGGACTAATGGACCACATCAACCACAGCCTCCACTACCCTGGGATAGAAATAACTAGATGATGTCCAGCTACTGGTATCAACCACTCTGATCAGGACTATAGAAGGTCCTGGACAAAATAGGAGAAAAATGTAGAATAAAATTCAAAATCATAAATATACCAGACTTATTGGCCTGATAGAGACTGGTGGGACCCCCAAGACTGTGGCCTTTAGGCATCCTCCAAACCTTAAACTGAACTCACCCCTGGAAATCATCTTGGTGAAAGGCCTATAATGTGGGCAATAACAGACATGAGGTATGTGCACCTCAAAACAATTAACCACATAAGACCAAAATAGCAGTATTTGCCCTAAAACAAAGCTCATATGGCAGGAAGGGGCAGGAGAGAAGTATAAGTGGCATCAAGGAACCCAGGGAGGAAGTGGGAAGAGTACCATTTCATGGAGGGAATTACAAGTAATGATATGAAATAAAATGTGTAAAAATGGTTGAAAAAAACCTAATTCATTCAGAAAGTCTTCACCCAATAATGATAAAATTAAAATAATTTGCTAAAGAGCAAAAATGTCACCTAGAGGACTAAGGTGCACCTGGTATTTGCAGTTGCTTTATACACATGTGAAAACTTGACAGTAAGTAATGAAGACCAAAGAAGAATTGACATATCGGATTATGATATTGGTGAAGAATATTAAAAATACCATGGACTGCCAAAATAACGAATAAATTTGTCTTGGAAGAAAAATCGCCATATTTTCCTTAGAAGAGAGCATGCAGAGAATTTTGCCTCACGTGCTCACATACTTTGATTATATTAGCAGGAAGAAAAAGTCCTTGGAGAAAACTGCTGAAGTCCAGAGTCAATGACAAAGATGAAGCCCTTCAATAAGATAGACTGACATAGAGGCTTCAACAATGGGCTCATGTTTAGCTGTGATTGTGAGGATGATACAGGACTGGGCAGTGTTTTATTCTGTTTTATATAGGGCTGCTAGTCATTACCTAATAACAACAATGCTCAGTGCTTGGATACAAAATAAAGGACAAGGTTTTTGTCCTTAGAATGTATTGGGGGAAGGAATCAAATAAAGAGATGATTTCAGTAAAATATTACTATCTTACTTCACTTTATCTCAATGGGTATGTATCCAATGAAAATTATACATCCTGACCAGAGGAAGAATAATTTATTCTAGCTAGTCCTATCCATATGAAAGCCAGGTAGAGACTCTGATGAGCCTCAGTCATATAACCATCCTTGAGGCAATCATTGTGACCAAGGGATGGAATACTCTGGTGCTGGGAGCGGTTGAGAGCAGAGAACAGCTTCGATTTGCCACTTGACACAGTTCCGGCAAATAGTGGAGTCATCTTGCAAGACAGATGGCTCTCAGAAGTTGCTTTCTACCTTCTCT
>NW_006408681.1:7611531-7631301 GCF_000296735.1 Chrysochloris asiatica
ATAATCTTTTAATAGAAACAAGAAGAAACAGTTTATCACATACTGGGAATGGAGATGAAGCTCAGTGTGAACATCACAGAAGTATTTTTGTCAAGGTTGTCTAATGACCAGGTGCAAGAATGTTGTGACTAACTGTGTAATAATTCAAAAAATGATAAAAGTGTTGATGTATATACTGTGTAGTTTTACGTAAAAAAAATAAAGACTTGTTGGGCTGAGCCAACAGAAGCTGGAGAGAACAACTGGACAGCACAGCAAGCTGAAAAGCCTTTCGATTGCATTCATTCATTCATTCATTCATTCGCCAACTCCGCATATCCTGTCATGTCCCATGACCCACCCCGCGGAGAGCTGGTCTACCTGCACTCTGGGCCAGCTAGGGCCACTGGACTATTTCTGTGTTTGAAGTGCAGATGGAATACATGGGGGAAAGAATTTTTGAAGGTGCTATTCTTAGCAAATAATTGCATTTACTATACTTCTCCCTCTGAACTACTGAGTCTTTTAAAAGTAAATAATTAGTTTTGATTAGCTTTGACTCAACATGGCAGTTCTCACTGTGTCAAATACGTGTACAACAGGCTCAAAAGAAATGTCTGCTGAATTGAAAAAGTGAGTTTTCAATAAATGCTCATTCACAAATTAAGTACTTGCAACTTTTCTGGAGAGCAGGAAATCTTTTTCTCCTTTCAAGACAGGCAGGCATATACCAATTTATTCTTTTGCTTTCCTGTTCTGTGGAATCATCTAACACTATTCTGTTCAAAGAGATCCAAAAGATCCCGTAAAAGCTTAGAGATAAAGAGGAAAGTATCCATCATCAATGCGTCTGAGGAGAGGGGGCAAACTAAGCAGAGACTTAATTCAGGGTCACACCACAGTTCATTGGCAGCTTTGAGAAGAGAGCCTTCACCTGATATTTTTCCAGTTGTTTTCCTAACCAACTGTGCTAGTATTTAAGATAACTTGAATTTTATTTTAAGGTCTTAGAAAAATAAAATAATGCCTCAAACCTATTTTAGCTTTTTAAGTTGAAAAATATCAAGCAGTTCTTATTTTTCTCCTTTCAATTTCTTCCTTTTTATCTAGATGTCAAGCTGTGTGTGCATGTGTGTGTGCTATCCAAATGTTGTGCTTACTACAAATTCCTGAAGGTCACATGGTTTTTTTAATTTTCTGTGCATGTGAATGTGTATATGTACAAGCCAAAGGATTGAAAATCTGGAACCACAGCACCCATAATTAAAACGAGAGAAGGGAGGATGGTAAGACTCTTGCAGTCAAAACCCTAAAAATATAACTAAAGAACTAGGAACATAAAGGATAACTCTGATGGGAAATCCCTGAAGTAAATGAATTCTGAACTGAGGTTTTTTGAGAACTGAATGAGTACATGCATATACACACACAGTCACAAATGGAGATCCTAGAAGTTTCAACAAAGAATAATATTTATACTTTGACATCTGGCATGCAGTAAACAATTACCTTATATGGTAATAATAAAAAGCAATTTAAGAAGAAACAGGGAACTTCCACTTGTGGAAAGAAAGACTACATATACTTGTCTCTATTCCTCTTGCTGCTGGTGTTAAGTATCACTGAGTTGATTCTGATTCATAGCAACCCTTCATAAGATTTCTGAGGAGTGGCTGGTAGGTTTGAACCAGCTTGCTAGGGAACTCAGGTCCCCAGAAGTTTCACAGTGATGAGTTCCTGGGTTTTCTTTTCTGCCTTATATAAATCCTACTTGTAACTGAAGAAGCCAGCAACCTGGAAATGCCAACAGATACAGATAGCAAAACTTCCACCCAAATCCTGCTCTGTCTACCCAGAGGTTCAGAAATGGAGCAACTTAACAATAATGAAAACTTTTTAGACAATGTGGTGCTGTGTGTTGCTGCGTCAGACTGCGAAGCCATTTGAACTGCAAGGTCAGAGGTTCAAGCTCACCAGCTGCTCCTCGGAAACCCTATACAGGGCCGCTATGGGTTGGAACTGACTTGATGGCACTTAACAACAATACTATCTCAGCCAAATACTACAGAAAAATACTGTGGGGCTATTACCCTTCTCTGTTGCCAAAAACTTCACTGGGATGGTGCCAGAGAGTGACATTTATCCTAATAGCTGGTACAAGCCTACTGTCAACCACCACAGTGTCAGTGAAGACCACATGAGCATCTGGAACCCCCATACCCACCCAGAAGTAGTGGCAAGTTCCCAGTTGGGTGCCAAAGAGGCCACTGCAAAAGCTGAACTTCTACTTTTATTTGGCAATAACAAGAAAACTCCCCCTCTGCCTTTGCTACAACAATAATATCAGAGAAAGTCAAGAAAAACTGAAGGTTTAAATAATCTCAGAACATAATACAAAAATAAACTGACTTAAATTAAAAAATCACTTATTATGTGAAGAGTTAGAAAGACCTCAAACTGAATATAAAATATAACCAACAGATGACAATAATAATATGAGATGTTAAAACTATCTGACATGAATTTTAAACAACCATGATAAAAGTGCTTCAACAAATAATTATAAACATGTTTGAAACAAATGGGAAAAAATACAAAGTCTCAGTAAAGAAACAGAAGATAAAAAGAATTAGAAATTTTAAAACTGAAAAATATAGTGTCTGAAATTAAAAGCTGAATGGATGGGCTCGACAGCTCGACAGTAGAGTTTGATAACTCAGACAAAACTGATAAATTCCACAACTCATTCAATATTAAATAGGTAATTTTAAATAGTCATATCCAGTAAGGAAATGGAATTCACTATTTTAAAATACCCTACAGAAATCTCAGATAGATGATTTCACTAACAAAATTCTATCAAATATTTTCAAAAGAACTAACATCCATTCTATACAAACCTTTCAGAAAATAGAAAGTGTGGAACACCTCACAAAGCTTTTTATAAAACTAATATTACCCTGATGTCAAAATTACAGGCCAGTGTTATTTACGGTTATAGAAATAAAAAACATTTGATAAAATTTAACACCCACTCAATATAATACATTTCTGAAAAAACAAATGGTACTTGCTAAAGACTTTCTACAAAATCCTAAATCCAATGCCATATTTAATGGTGAAAGACTGAATGCTTTCCACTTCAGGTTGGGAAAAAGGGTTTGAGGTTCTTGCCAGTGCAATAAAGCAAGAAAAAGAAACAGAAAGAAGACAAATCTGAAAGGAAGAAATAAATGCAGATGTTGTGATTGTCCATGTCATGGCTAAGCCATCTATCAAAAATAGAAAGGGCAGTAGGAAGCAAAACAAAAAATCAGAACAAAACAAAAATCCTCTTAGAGCTAAGTGAGTTTATCAAAATTGCTTAATCCAAGATAAATATACATAAATCAATTGAATATCTATATACTAGGAATGAATATGATACACCAAAATTAAAAATACAATGTTTCTTACAATTGTTGTAAATATAAAACATAGGCATAAATTTACCAAAATGGTTTTGGGCTTAAATGTGAAAAATGCATACATACACTGAAGAAATAAATTTTAGAAGATGTAGATAAATAGAAGGGAGCACAATGGCTCTATGGGATAATCACTGGACTGTGAACCACAAGGTCAGAAGTTCAAGTCCATAAGTCACTCTATGGGAGAAGGATAAGACTCTCTGTTCCCACAAAGATTTATAACCTCGAAAACCATATACAGGGTTGCTGTGAGTCAGAACTGACTCAATGGCACTTAGCAACAACAGCTACAAATAAATGGAAAGACATACATATTGAAAGATTGGAAGACTAAGAACCATAAAGATGGCAATTCTCCCCCAAACTGATAAACAGTGTATTAGCATAAGCCAAAGGTAAATCTCCTACTTTCATGTAAACAGAAAAATCCAGGCTCAGTTCTAAACTGTTCTTTTTGTTGTTAAGTGGAGTTGAATCACTTCCAACTCATAGTGACCTTGTATAGGGTTTCCAAGGAACAGCTAGTGGGTTTGAACTGCCGACCTACAGGTCCACAGTCCAGTGCTGATCCTACAGCACCACACCAGGAGTCTTTCTAAAATAGGCCCTGGTTAATGTGCTCAGCTGCTAACCAAAAGATTCAAACATATCGAGAAGCTCCTCAGAAGGAAAGCCTGGTGATTTACGTGTAAGAAATTAGCCATTGTAAAGCATATGGAACACAGTTCTGCTCTGATACAGATATAGTTACCATGAGTCAGAAGAGAATTCATGGCAACAGTCTCTAATTTAAGCTTGATTCAAGGCTCAATGTTACTAAGACCCATTTCTTGGCTGTATTTCCTGGGAGATGGTGCAGTTTTCAGTTCTATATAGAGATCCAAAGAAGTTTCATATTCACTTCATCTCATCCCTGTCCAGTAGTTGTGAGATTCTTCTTTTTTTGAATACTCAAGTAGAAATCCTCTTTGCTCTGGTGCCTTGTGATATGTGCCCATTAGAGAGATAGACTGTAATGACCAGGCAAGCCTGGACGGACCATAGGTCACCCTCTTATGGCCTATGAGTGAAATCAGCTTTATCTGAAAATCATGGGATGAAAGGGGCAAGGATGGATCTCTCAAAAGAAAATTTGGGTACTATTACCTGGTGTGGAGCTGGATGATAAGCACTTGGCTGAACTGTCAGTTTGAACTGCATGGTTAGCAGTTCAAACTCACCAGTTACTACTAGGGAACCCTATACAGTTGACAACAACAACTACCACAGGGGAGCACAGTAGCTCCATACAATAAGCACTGGACTACAGAACCACAGGTCTGCAATTCGAGCCCACCAGCCACTCCATGGGGGAAAGATTATGTTTTCTGCTCCTGTGAAGATTTTTAAAAAGCTTTGGAAATGCTACACAGGGTCACTGTGAGTTGGAACAGACTTGACACACTTAACATCAACAACCACAAGAAGAAGAAGTGGATTTAGGGTAACAACAACAATTGCCACCATCATTGATTTATTTTACAGTCATACTGAAGAATCTCCACCTTAATACTCTTTCCCCCACATGTCTGCTTCTGTTTCTCTACTTTTAAAATGCCCAGTACTAAATGACTAATGCATGAAATTTGAGTCAGCTTCTTTATTGTTATAGTCACAGGAGGTTCATCTTTGTTCTAAGATGAAACTCCACATGTGATATTGTGGGTAGTACATAACAGACCATGCTGATGCCGTTGTAAGGGCATTCATGGGGCTCTGGAGGAAATGCAATTTAGAAGATTTGTATCTTCATAATTTCAACTAAGATGCCTAGACTCCAAATAAGAAAATTAAAAATAATAAAATGACATATCCCTAGATCCCCTTACTGCTGATTCTAGAATTAGCAATGTCCAATTTAGAAGACATGAGCAACAAGTATAGTTTAGTTTGAAGCCTGAGAATCAACTGTCCTTAAAGCATAACTAGCTGAGTCAGGCAGTTGTTGCTAACATACTGAACAACTAGCTAGACAATTTCTTACAAAAAAGGATGGGGAGATAAGGATAGTTAGGGAAGGGATAAAAATTCCTATCTAACCCATTGGAAGAGCAGATGCTAGAGAAATTAGTTTGCTGTAGTTTTGTTAGTTGATTGTTGATATTAGAATCCAAGTGATGTGTATCTTATTTTTCTGCGTAAAACCTATTATAGAAACAAAAGGGAGACCAGAGGAGGTTTGTCGAAGAGACAAGAGGTACCTATGAAAACAGCTTGGTCACACTGGTAGAGTACATAAAAAGATTGGGCCACCTTGTCCCTGGCAGAGTAGAAATTTCCTGCCCAATTCTCCCTCCCATATGTCTTTCTGTCATGTTTCAAGCGCTTCTCTTTCTTCTGATGGTATCAAGTTCTGTCTCTGTGAGCACCCAACAATGACCTACCATCCAATATCCTTTTCTTGGCAAATTTCCCTTGCCCACACAGTCGTTGATAGGATCAGGTGTACATCTGAGCCAAATTTAGGAATGTGGAATTGAAACACTAATGTAACTGGGCATAAGACTAGGCTTAGGTGAGCATGTACAAGGTCATGTAGACACAGGACTTCTTGCTCAGATTGTCTTGATGATGGGATTACATACTAAAGCAACCCCCCTCCCATCACTCTTGTGTCAAAATGGTCTTCCTTTTTTCCCTTACCCCTTTTATTTGCAGCAAATGGAGATGTTGGAGATGCCAATGAGTCGATTCTGGCTCATAGTGAGCCTATTAGGGGTTTCTAAACTAAATCTTCATAGGAGCAGAAAGTCTTATGTTTCTCCCATGGAAGAGATGGATTTGAACTGCCGACCTGCTGTTTAGCAGTCCAGTGCCTTCTCTAGAACACTATGAGGGCTCCTTGAAATACAGCTTATTAGACCTAAAATTCAAATCCATTCAGACTGCCTTAAATAATGGCAATGTGTTCATCCTCAGGAAAAGTACACAAGCTTTTACTGAAAATGAGATACACATGTGTATACAACAAGGTCCATGCTATATTGTTAGGAAGAGAGATAACATTTGAGCATTTTTTTCTTTAAGTCAACGAGCAAGTGAATAAATAAGATAAACTTGTACAAGTAGAAGAAAGTCTGTCACATAATTAACAAGATTACCTACATAGAATGAAATTGGATGAGTAGCAATAGGGAAGCTTTTGTTTTTGACCTTATGCCATTTTTTACAAAATGTAGTCCTGGTGTGGTGCTGTGGGTTAATGCGCCAGTCTGCAAAGCCGTTTGAACTGCAAGGTTGGCAGTTCAAGCTCACCAGCTGCTCCTTGGAAACCCTATATAGGGTCGCTATGGGTCGGAATCGACTTGACAGCACTTAACGACAACAACAGCATTCAAAAAATGGTGGTATAATGAATGTTTTCTTGCTACTCTACTGATTTTAATTTCATACTAAGAACTTGAGAAAAATGGAGTCTCACTTAACTGATTTTGTAATCTTTATGGCCCTAACTTTAAAAAATTTTGTTTTTTAAAAGCAAATTCATCTAAAATACCTCCTTTCCAATTTTAAGCTTCTAATGGTTATCGTATTTGTATATGATATATACTTTTAAAAACTGTGGAATTGTTTAGTATCCTGGTGTGTTTTTCTCTTACTTACATTTACTCACTTAAAAAAGTAGGAGCTCTGGTAGTGTAGTTGTTATGAATCAGGTTACGAACCACAAGGTCAGCAGTTCAAAACTACCAGCTGTTCTGCAGGAGGAAGATGAGGCTTTCTGCTCCCATATAGATTTACAACCTCGGAAACACTGTACAGGGTCGCTATGAGTCGGAACCGACTCCATGGCACATAATAACAACAACTTATTTATTCACTTAAAAAAATTAGTTGGGCAGTTTGTCTTGATGTTTTCTTTTAAATTGTAATTAATTATATTTAAAATACCTAATAGTTACAAAAATACTACACAATATGGCTGAGCTTAACGCTATCAGGTTAGAAGAGCAATGAACCACCAGATAGACTGGAATCAGAAGACTGTTTCAAATCAAATGTGCAATTAAATTTAAGAGCATTCCCAAAGGGTTTTCATGTTATATAAACTAGTCCTCAGAGGAACTGATCTACAGATAAACCAGTTTCATAAAAATGGCTTTACCAGAAGTGATTTCTTATCAAAAGGATCACATTATCAAAAAAAAAGGGGGGGGGGGGGGGGAGAAAAAGCACTAGTTGTAATAATAAAGACTTAATAAATATATCATTTGCCAAGTAGTTTTGAGTACATTCCTTAAAAAAAAAAAAACCAAAAAACTTTTTATTGTGAGTTGAGTGAAGGTTTATAGAGCAGATCATCAATTCAACATTTAAAGAACTCAGCTTCAAGCAGACAGGTCCCACTGCAAGCAACTAAACCAAACTACAATACACCCACTCCTTACTTAGTGACACGGTTAGGTTCCAAAGAGCAGGTTGTTATGTGCTTGGACGAGACAAAGTCCTGCTTTGTTACTGGAGGACCAATGGGTTATATACTTGCCTTTTTCCTGTGCTGGAAGATGCAGGGAGTCTGAGTCAGACGACTAGCCACAACAAGGTAGAGACTTCATTCAAGTTAGGATGTCATTAAACTCATGCACATTTCTTCTAAATACCCTCTCTGATGTCTCGTTCCTTGCTCTCTTCTCACCCCACAGTAATTCGAGCTGAGCACCTCAGCTGTAGAGGAACTGGGAACCAGAGCAGGTGCCTGTTGGCTTGGTGCCATCTGAGCATCCATTCAGAGACCATGGCACTATGTACGAGGTTGGACATTACACTTCCACCAGCAGGGGGAAGCAGAGGGTGGGGGGGAAGTGTCTCTGCTGATGGAGACGTTCCTTGAGGGAAGGGATAGTCAACAGTGGTTACATCCATTACCATTACTTAGCAATGTGTAAAATTGTGGGGCCGCTTTTTTTATATAGTTATTTTGCATATGAATGACAGATGGCAAGAGACTCTGTAAGTGAGGAGTGTATGTATTATGGTACTTCTGAGAATGAAGACAGTGTTTTATAATCCAATGGTCTTAAAATGGTGATTCTCAATTCTTTTTTTTTGTTTGTTTATCTAGCCTATATTGGGAGTCCTGGTGTGGTGCTGTGGATTAAGGTGCTGGACTGCAAAGCCGGTTTGAACCACAAGGTCAGCGGTTCAACTCATCAACCTCTCCTTAGAAACCCTATACAGAGTTGCTATGGATAGGAACCTACTCAATGGCACTTAACGACAACAACAGCCTATATTTAACATCAGTTCTTATTGGGGCTGTCTTTTGGGTGCTGGGATGTAGGAATATATTAAGCATTATTCCTAAAATTGTAGGGATGAAAAATATTTTGAACTGCAAGGTCAGTAGTTCAAGCTTACCAGCCTCTCCTTGGAAACCCTCTACACGGTTGTCATGGGTCAGAACCGACTCAATGGAACTTAACAACAACAGCATTATATACCCAAACTAAATCCACTGCCAACCAGTCCATTCTGATTCTGAGGTTATAAATCATAACAGGAGCAGATAGCCTCATCTTTCTTCCAAGGAGTGGCTAGAAAATGTTAACACCCAACCATTTGGTTAGCAGTCCAACAACACCTATCCTATAGTACCCCTAGGGCTCTTTAATCATACAGTTGTTGGTCCTATTAAGTTGATTTTGCTTAATAGTGAAACCATGTAACAGAGTAGAACTGCTCCATAGGGCTTTCTTAGCTACAGTGTTTACAGAAGCAGATTGCTAGGTCTTTGTCTTGCAGAGCCATTGGATGGGTACAAACTGTTTACTTTTCAATTAGCAGCTGAGCATTTAACTGTTGTACCACCAGACCTCCCTACTATATGGTCATGAGAATGTTCACATCGCAAGTTTAATGGGCAGTGTTTCTCTGAGTAATTGTCACTTGTGGGAGTTCTTTATAAACCTTCTGGAAATATGCAGAGTAACATTTGAGATTGTATAGCCCAAATCGGATTATACTTTGTCATTCAGACAGTAAGTACACATGCCATTATTTTACTTACTCCCTTTCTTCTGAGTGAACTCTCTGAACTGTCTGTCCTACTCCCTTCCCTACTGCTGCTACTGCTGCTGTTATGGGATGGGTGAAACTAGGACAGCCAGGGCTCCCAGGGAGATGGATGAGATGGTGTAGATGAAGCCTAAGTGGAAGACAGAGCTGTAAGTCATCTGACAGGCATCCCCTGGTACTGATGAATGATTTCTCCCTTACAGACTGGCCCGTCCTACCGTGTGAGGAAATTCAGCATTTTTTTCATCTCCATGTAATGAAGTCTGCCTCTTCAGTGACATCAGCCTGAGACTGTCACCTGTCACCTCCATTTGTTTATTCCAACCCTTATTTAAACCTGCCCAAAATGGCTTGTTATGTGTCATTGAGTGGATTTTCAACTCATAGTGATGCCATGTGACTGCCCCACACAGTTTTCTAGGCTGCAATCTCTACAAAAGCAGATCCACAGGTCATTCTCCCACAGAGTGGATGAGTCCGAACTGCCCACCTTTCATTTAGCAACTGAGTGCTTAACTGATGCATCACCAGGACTCCTTCCCACTGTGGTTACTTGGGGTTGTTTTATGATTTCTTAAATGGGAACATTGTTATTCTTTGAGACTGAGAATGTGAGGAAATAGCGCTATATGATTTCTTTGGAACTGAAGTTGAAAAGTTCTTGAGCAATAGGCCCCAATTTTCTCATTTAACATATGAAGCCCAGAGCTATGAAGTGACTTTCCTGAAGTCACACAACACTTTGATATCTGAGTTGTCACTAACTAGTCAAGTGATTTCTTAACTTCAAGGCCAGTGGTTTTCCCATTACATGTTAATTCATCGAAGTCTGGCAATACGTTGTGAGGTGTTTTTTTTGTTTTGTTTTTTGTTTTTGTTTTTTGGTAATTTTAGAGAATGCAATAACATTTCTGAAAATTCTGTCAGAAACATGCTTTTGAGGACTTTGCAACAGAGAGTGTGAAAAAGAAATTAGACAGCAGTCTGAGAAAGACCTAAGGATGGAAATGTGAGGCTGGTGATAATAACAATTAAAGGGGCTAGTGGAGACTCATGCACTGTTTGGACCTCCCTGTTGTTTTCATGGGCAATGAGCTCTGTACTAAGCATCAAATATGATCCCTAGATCATCTGAGTGCCCCCATGAAGCATAGATGTTCAGGGTTCTGATGGTCAGAAAGGTGAGTGCATTCTAACGTGGTCTATCTTCTTCCAGTTTACTTAAGTTGTAACAATTGCTACTTCCTCCATAAAGCTTTCCAATGGTAGTATGACAGATCTTAATGTTAAAGAGGCTTTAATAAGCCCATATCAAAATCACTGTGGAAAATCTTTTCAGAGCAATCCAGATAGATGAATGCATTAAACTTGGTTTGAAAACTGCCATAAAACACACATTATTACCTCTGGAGATATTTCATGCCACAATGAGATAACTTAACAGGAAGACTGTGTTTTCTGTCTTTGTATAGTCATCAGGAGTGTAAGACTACCCAATGTTGTTGTTGTTGTTGAGTGCCATCAAGTTGTTTCTGGCTCATAGTGACCTTGTGTAGGGTTTCCAAGGAGCAGCTGGTGAGTTTGAACTGCTGACCTTGTGGTTCCCTGTTCACCCATTGCTCTGTGGGAGAAAGATGAGGCTTTCTGCTCTTGTAAAGATTTACAGCCTCAGACACCCTACACGAGATAATTATGAGTCAGAATTGACTCGATGGCAGGGGAGTTTGGTCTTTTGGGGTGCTGGTGTGGAACTGTAGGATAAGCACTGGATAGCAAGGCTAGTTTGAACTAAAAGGTCAATGGTTCAAACCATCAGCCACTCAGAAACCCTATACAGGGTCACTACGAATGAGAACTGAGTCTATAGCACTAAATGACAACAACTAACCATACGGACTCCTGGCGTGGCATTTAACAACAAACTGATTTTTATCTTTTTTTTATGGAAACAGTGAAGCCAACTTTGATGGAAGTTCAAGACAGGAGGCACTACTATGTCCACTTAATGGAAGAAAGAAGCTGCCACCAACAGCAGATCCTCTCAGCTTTCCTCAGTTCATGATGTCACCATCCATACCTTCCTACACCCACTCTCCTCAATTTATTGCTTGTTGTTGTTAAGTGCCATCAGTTCTAACTAATAGAGACTCTGTACAGGATTCCTAAGGAGTGGCTGGTAGTTTTGAACCATCAGCCTTGAGGTCTAGTGCATTATCCTATAGCGCCACACCAGGAATCCAATTTATTCCTAAACCCACAAAACATGCACAAGCTTGGTTGAAAATGAAAAGTTGTATTTGCCCTCCCAAAAGGCTGAACTCGGGTGTAGTCCACAGTACTGAGCATATGCAACGTGTAGCATCTGCCCCTCCTGCCCTACACACTGTTAACTATGGATTATGCCAAAGATGCCTGGGAAGAGGACAAGGAGACAAGAAAGACAAATGGTTGTTTCTGAGCCTAATATGCATACACATGCATACTCTTAGTAGGGACAATATGGCACAATAAAAAAGTATGATCTTTAGAATAAGGTAGACATTGGCTTGGATCTTGATGCCACCACTTCACACCTGTGTCACACCAAGTAATGTCTTCATTTTCAGAAGTCTCAGTTCTCTCAGGGTAAAAACAGAATAAGAGTTCCTACTCCACAGAGTTGGCATAAGGATTATCTGAGAGTATATATCTAAAATGTTATTTCCTCTCCAACACAGGGGAGTATGCTTTCACTCTAATATCTGTTGCCTGGTGCAGTGGAATGAATGTCTCCTTTGCTGTGAGATACAGCTAATAACTAAGCTACCACCTAATTAACAAGGCAGGCCAGCTTTCTATCAGCTATTTGCCCAACAGTAAATGAGCCATTCCATTATGCCCTGGTGGTGCTATGGTATAAGCATTGGGCTGCTAACCACAAGGTTGAGGTACAAACCCATCAACTGCTCCTTAAGAGACAGATGAGGCTGTGTGCTCCCATAAACATTTACAATCCTGCAAAGCATATGGCGCTGTGGGTTAATGCGCCAGACGGCAAAGCTGTTTCAACTGCAAGGTTGGCAGTTCAAGTTCACCAGCTGCTCCTCAGAACCCCTACACAGGGTTGCTGTGGGTCAGAGCCAACTCGCTGGCACTTAACAACAACAACATGAGGTCACTATAAGTTGGAATAGATTCCATGGCAGTAGGTTTCTTTGTTTTGCTATGATCTCAAAGAACAATTTTGCAAACCATCTCATATGCCTCACAGATAAAGCACCAAATCCATGATTTTCTGAGTTCTTGGACTTTGCTGTTTGAGGTTCAAGGTCCTGATTATTTTTGCATTACTCTAAAAGCCCAACTTTGCAAAGAGTTTCCATACAATGAATGTTCTGTCATTCTTTGTGGAGGGGTGAAGGCCAGTGCGACATGGAAAAAGGACCCAGGCTTCCAAGGTATGTGTATTTTTGTTCAAATACAGATTCTGTCACTGCCAAGGAACAATTTAATTTGTCAAAACTTGTTTTCTCATAAGTCAAATAAAGTAAACAGTATTCCTCTCTCAAGTGTGTCAGGGGATTAACTCAATTATATTAGCAAACAATTATAGTAATGCCAGACATCATCCACTTTAGAGTGTGTGTGTATACCCTTAGCTCCTTTAGTTTTGTCCCTTTCGATAAAAGAAATCCTCAAGTTTTTGTTTTCGTTTTGTTTTTACTTTTATCTTCAGTTGTTCTCTAACCTGAGGGAGATGGCCATAATGAAAGCATCACCATCTAGTGTTTTCTGAAGTTATCAAATTTCTCTGAGGCTGTGACTTCTCAATTACAAAACTATGATAATAATGCTAACTTTACCATGTTGCCAAGAGAATGAAATGAGATGGTGTCTGTGTAATGCCTTGCAGAGCAGATGCCTAAATAATGGTTGTTGTTGTTGCTAAGTGCCATCGAGTCAATTCCAACTCATAGCGTTTCCAGGGAGAAGCTGGTGAGTTTGAACCACAGACCTTGTGGTTTAAACCGACCTTCTGGTCCAGTGCTTTAACAAGCAGTGCCACACCAGGACTCCATAAATGGTACTAATGATTATTAATGCAATCATTAAATGTGTGTATGGCACCAAGTTACTTCTTTTCTGTTGTTGTTAAGTGCCATCAAGTTGATTCTGACTCATGCTGATCCTGTATAGGGTTTCCAAGGAGCAGCTGGGGTGTTTGAATTGTCGACCCTGTATTTAGTGGTCCAGTGCTGATCCTATAGCACCACACCACTCCTGTTACAACTCCAAAATTATTGATTTGCATGAGATAATTATACTAGCTTTATTCCTGGAAGTATCTGCTTACTAGAGCAAAACCCAAATATCTTTTATATTTGCTTGATGAACTAATGAATTAAGTTGAGGTCCATGTGTACAGTCATCTCTTGTGCTGTCTAAAGAAGGTATTTGAAACGAACAAATCAATTATTTTGCAGAAATCTATTATACATTCTCCAGCATCATTTCCATCACCAAAGCCATATTTTCAAACTACTGATCCTACCTCTTTGTTCTCAACTTTTGCATTCCAAGCACCAGTAATGATCAATATATCTTGATTGCATGTTTGATCAATTTCAGATTGAAGACGTTGGTAGAATTCTTCTATTTCATCCTCACTGGCTTCTGTGATTGGTGTATAAATTTGAATAATATTGGTATTAACTGGTTTTCCCTGTAGGCGCATGGATATTATCCTGTCACAGACAATGTTGTACATCATGACTGATCTGGATATGTTCTTTTTGATAATGAATGCAACACCATTCCTCTATAATTTGTCATTCCCGGCATAATAAACCAGGTGGTCATCAGAATCAAAATGGCCAATACCAGTCCATTTCAGCTCACTAATGCCTAAGATATCTATGTTTCTGTGTTGCATTTCATTTTTCACAATTTCCATTTTTCCTAAAGTCATACTTTGTACATTCTATGTTCTGATTATTAATGGATGCTTACTGCTGTCTCTCTTCAGTTTGAGTTGTGTACCATCTGCATATGAAGGTCCTGTTGGCTTTACTTCCACTGGCTTCACTCCATTCACGTCATCACAGTCAACTCTACTTTGAGGAGGCAGCTCTTCCCCAGTTGCATTTTGGGTGACTTCCAACCTGAGGGGTTCATTTTCTGGCACTATATCTGACAGTGTCTCTCTGCTATTCATAAGGTTTTCAGAGACTAAATATTCAGAAGTAGTTTGCCACTCCTTCTTCCCAGTCTGTCTTTGTCTAGAAGCTCATCTGAAACCTGTTCACCCTGGGTGACCTTGCTGGTATTTAAAATACCCATGGCATAGCTTCTAGAATCACAGCAACTCACAAGCCACCACAGTAAAACAAACAGACAGATGAGTAGAGGGGAGAGGGAGGTAGCTCTATATTGAAAATTGTCGTACAAGGAAAATGCAGGAGAACTTACGTTGTTGAAATCAGTACTTGCTCCCTAGGAGCTACCTTGCCCCCCAATATTTAAAATATGTATCTTGAGTAGCATTTTATTTTTCTTAAGAATAAGTGTGAAATGAAGATGGTCCCAGAAATAATAGAATTTTCTTCTTTATAGGATGTGCACTGTGGGAGTGTGACAGATTTACCAGTATATTCTTTCCACTTTTGAGGCTGTACAATCTGTCTGCCTAATGCAATATAATTACCATTTAAAGTGACACACTACATGAAGCATCTTGGCACGGAAGTGGGGTTTATTGTGTTCTGGAAATATTTACAGTCTTATAAGTTAGATGCTGTCATGAAACCACTCTAAAGTGCTATTTAAACTCCTGACTTAGAATGTGTTTAAAACATTCTCTTCAGAACAAAGAATACAGGTGCTTTTGAAACCATATCTGACTGAAGAATGGTATACATTATATTGGTTGTCTACCTGGCAGCCATTTTTCTCCTTCCTTGTGGCTGGTAGACCCTGATTTTGCTCAGGTACAGCCCTATGATCACATACTTAAGTGGCCTAGAGGACTAGGTCATCTCTTGGGAGGGTAAATGACTTTTATTGAAGGTGTTAATCTAAAAAATGGGATTTATATTGGTGCTGTTGTAAGTAGTGTTAAGAGAATGAAGCACCTATTAACAAATATTTTTATTCAGTCATTTTTTCAACCATTATTTATAGAAAGCTTAATATTTGTCAGAACCTACTAGAAGCTGGCGATACAAGAATGAATAAAACTAATTCCTAACTTCAAAGATTCAACCC
Organism: Chrysochloris asiatica; assembly: GCF_000296735.1. Taxonomy (NCBI): domain Eukaryota; kingdom Metazoa; phylum Chordata; class Mammalia; order Afrosoricida; family Chrysochloridae; genus Chrysochloris; species Chrysochloris asiatica. The sequence continues at coordinate 7,627,278 of NW_006408681.1, forward strand.
TGAAATTGTTTCTTAAGTATAATAACATAGTGGTAAGGGGAGTACTTAGATCAATGACATTATAATGGTTACCCTAGAAATTGGAGTATGCTGAATCCGTCTCTGCTTCCATAAGTTTAGTTTTCATTACAGTTTCAAAATATATGCACTTTTCTATATCTGGATTGAGTTCTATGTGGTGTTTTCATGAATGCCAAACTGCTGTTGTTGGTTCTCAGTTCAAAGAGTACCCTTTAGTAATTTTTGTAAAGTTGGTCTGGTTATTACAAATTCCTTTAATTTCTGCTTATCTGAAAACTTCCTAATTCCATCATTGTATCTGAGGGACAGCTATACTGAGTATATGATTCTGGGTTGGAAATTTTTTCTTTCAGAGTTTTATATATGCCATCCCATTGCCTTCTTGCCTGCATGGTTTCTGCTGAGAAATCAGAGCTTAGTCTTATTGATTCTCCTTTGCAGGTAAATTTTTGGTTTTCTTCCCAGCTTCTCAGGATTCTTCCTTTGCCTTTGATTTTGGAAAGTTTGATTATAATATGTCTTGATGATTTTCTTTTGGGTTCTATTCTGTTTGGGGTTCCTTCAGCCTCTTGAATAGTTGTCTTCTCGTCTTTCATATTAGGGAAGCTTTTTTCCAGAAAATCTCTGACATTTTTCTCCGTACATTTATTGCCTCTTCCTGTTCTGGAATTCCAATTACTCATAAGTTATTCCTCTTCATGGTGTCCTGCATAAATCTCAGGGTCTTTTCTGATGCTTTCAATCTTTTTAAGATTTTCCTCCAACTTTCTAGTATTGAGAGATTTATCTTCGAGGTCACTAATTCAGGCTTCCATTGATTCGAATATACTCATTTGATTTTTCACTGTATTGTCTATTTCTGAAACCTTAGTATTAATCTCCCAGATTTCTATATTCAGGTATTGCATTGTTTCAAATTTTGTATTTATTTTTTCTGTTTATTCTTGTAGTGTTTTTCTAAATTCTTCAAATATTTTTTCTGTGATCTTTCTGTCAATCTGTTGAAGGTACCTGAATATCATTCTTTTAAATTATTTCTCAGGTTGTTCCATTTCCTTTTCCTCTTCAGAAATGTTTGCTAGCTCTGTATCTTGGCCATATAAGCCACTCTCTCTTGTTGCTTTGTGTGAGCTAAATTAGACTGTTGTCTCCAAGACATTGTGGCATGATTGCATTTGTATTTAATTGATCATTGTCTGTTGGTATGTTCTTAGGCTCTCATCAGCTGTCTTCTAGTGGGTCTGATTAGAGAATGGAAACATATACACCATTTTGTTTGCCATTCATTCAGGTCATTTAGGGTGCTTTTGATTGGTGTTGGCTGATTTATATCACTGCTCAGTTGGTATAGGAATTTACTCTCACCCATTGTGGAGCCGCAAAGGATATGGTTGCTGTTGAGCTGTATGATCATGATTACTATCTCCCATCAGGTGGGGAAAGAGGGGAAAACAAAACAGAATAAACAAATAAGTAAACAGAGAAAACAGAATACAATAAAGAAAAAAAGGAACAAAATGGGCAGTAACAAAGAAAAAGAAAATAATAACTAAAAATAGAGACAGGAAAATAGAATTGTACAAGAGAAAAATAAGAGAGAAAGTAAAGGGAAGAGAGAACAATACCAAAAAACATGAGAGGCAAGAAGAAGAGGAAGATGCTAGTGAATTCCAAAAAATTCAAGAGGAAAAAAAGAAAAAGAGGGTGGAAATGAGAAACAGAAAAATAGAAAAATAAAGCAGAGATTGTTGTTGTGTTAAGTACCATTGAGTTACTTCTAACTCACAGTAGACTCGTATAGAGTGTCCAAGGAGTGCCTAGTGGGTTTGAACAGCCCTGTAGCACCATTCCAGGACTTTACAAAAGTGGAGATAGAAAGGATAAAAATCATGAGAAGGGAAAAAGAGGAAGAAGAACATGAAAGAATAAACAACAACAACAAAAACCCACCAAAAATTTCAAAGAATAGTAAGTAAGCAAAAACAGTGCAGTTGTTGGACCCAGAGAAGAGAAAACTCTGGGGCTTCTGACATTCAAAGAACTTATGAAGTAGGTGGAAAATGGATGTGACAGCTGAGTTCCCAACCCTAGATGGAGTTCTTATAGGCCCACGTGTTGTCTTTGTTCAGGGTATCCAATATAGAAGTAGTTTGTGGAGGTCTTTCAGGATGTGAGTTTTAGTGGCTGTAAGAACCAGAGTGTACTCCCAAACACTGCCTCAAACCATGCAGGTCCAAACTCCTGGAGAGGAGGGTCTGCAAAGGGTGTATATGATGGGGTGGGTGGGGGCTGGTCTTGCCTCTGTTATAATAATAACTAAAAAAGGAAAAGAGGGACAGGAAAATAGAACTGTGAAAGAGAAAAGTAAGAGAGAAAATAAAGGGAAGAGAGAAAAATACTAAAACAACAACAAAAACCAGTGAGGTGTGCAGTTTGTGGAATTTGTGGAACAAGAAGGAATCACGGTTCCTTTGCTGTCACCCAAGTGAACCTGAACTGTCAGGCCACCATCTTTCTGTATCTCCAAATCCGCTCCTAAAAGTTCAAAATGGAAAGACCTGCTGAAAAAAAAGCAGACTGATTGTTTGATTATCAAGTAAGCTGTTTGCTCTGAAAGGAGAAAAGTAAGCCCATCAGGGAAAACTCCCTTCTAGGAATAAAATTCTAAGGGAATCCATGAGCAGTGTAGTATGCTGGTTTGTGACCATCTGAGTCTACTTGAGAGCAGTAGTGGTGGAATTGCAGCAATGAAGACATGGGCTGAGTTTGGCCATGTGCCATTGGCAACCATTGAACTTGAGATGAAATAGAGAAGAGGAAAGACTGGCTGGTCCGAAATTTAGGAAGATATGTGAGCTCCTGAGCCATGGGTACTGACTTAGCCCCCAGAAGCTAGGGTTGAAAGTGATGTGGCCAGCTGGTCTGAAGTGTAGGGAGGTGTACATGATCTCCCAAACTTGTAGCTAGTAACCATTTGACCTAGCTTGAATGGCTAGTTACCCAGAATTTGAACCAAGGAAGATAAAGATATTTGATACTGAGAACACATGCAAATTATTACAATCTGATGTGCTAGACTTGCCTATAAATGCAGTGACTCAAAACTTCAACTGGAATGGAAGGATTCTTCATATAAAGGAATAACCTTGTTTCCTCACTGGGACATTGGCTATTGAAACTGGTGGGGTGGAGGGGACTACAAAGGCATGAAGTGGTTAGCCTACAAGCTTTCAAGCATGTGCTTAGTTGCACAATGAAGGCGGTAAGGTAGAGTTCCCACTGAATAGTTTCCGTCTTTCCCAGATGGATCTGGTGAAAGGAGATAGGGGAAAGCAGAGATAGGATTTTATGACTCAGTTGTGAATAATTGCTATCAGGGTAAATTGCAATTGTCACAAGTGTAATTGTAGAAGATGTATAACTAAAGGGAATGAGAAGTTAATCTTTCATTTCAGGAACATATGATCCCAGAAGCATCAAGAAGGAAGACCATGAGTACAGCATGAGATCCCTACCTAGAAAACTGGCAACAGCAGAAACAGTGGCACTGCGCCTGCAGGCAGGAGGCTGGCTGGCAGAATGTGCCCTTCAGGAATTTAAATATATATATATTTGTTTTGCAAGTGTACATCAAATATTTTTGCCTTGTTCATTTGTGAAGTATAAGATGTAAATGGGGAGCCACAGGAAGGAAATAGGCTAAATGTTGTTTCAGGGAGGGGATTGCAATCATTGAAATGAAACAGTTATATGGTTTTCAGAATGTAGAGCTGATGACCTTGTCTGTAAATCTTCACCCAAGTTACAATTAAAAGTTAAGAAAAAAATTTCAAGATGGCCACACCGAGTCTGGTTGGCAGTCTGTTCACCAGTCAGTCTCCTTCTTTCAGTGCCTCTGCTAAATTGCTCTTGCAGTAGACATTCAATCCACTTCTGTAACCTTTCCTCTAAAGCTCCAGGATGGCCAAACTTTGTCTCTCATACTTCAGACATATTGTCAAGA
>NW_006408681.1:7632021-7634407 GCF_000296735.1 Chrysochloris asiatica
AAGAAGAATGAAGTCCTTGACAACTTCAATCTTTTCTCCATTGATAAGAATGTTGTTTATTGGTCCAGTGGTGAGGATTTTTGTTTTCTTGACATTGATATGTGGACATAGATCCACACATATATGTTCGTATGCATGTATATACATATATATACACACATATGTTTGCATTATTATCTAAAGATAATAGTGCAAACATATGTCAAAAAAGAAAAGAAAGTCTTTTCAGTAAATGGTGCAGGAACAATTGGATATTCAATAGGCAAAAAACCCCACAAAACAATAATCCATACCATATAAAAATTAACTCAAAGTGGTAATAGACTTGGATGTACAATCTAAAACTGTATAATTTCTAGAAGAACACATAGTAAAATATGTTTATGGCCTTTGATTAGGCAAATATTTCTTTGATCTGATATAAGAAGTATGATTCATAAAATAACAAATAGAAAAATTGAACTTTTAATTAAGCTTAAGAAGTTCTCTTCTTCAAAAGACATTGTCAAAAGAATTACTAGATTGATTGTAAATACTATTTGAAAGTCAAATATCTGAATTCCATTCAGAATATATTTTTTAAATTCCCAACATAAAATAAAAAGAAAACAATTCCTATGGAAAATGGAACAAGTATTTGACCATAGCTTATATACATAAAAAAAATAATAATGCTATGAAAAGTTTCTCAGTATTCTCAGTATCTATCATTAGTCAACAGGGAAATCAAAATTAAAACCATAATGAAATTCCATTACATTTAGAATGTCTAAGTTAAGAGAGAATGACCCCCTTCCAGACTGAAACTCCAAGGGAACACACAAGCAGGCATGGAAGCTTGCTGGAGACCACAATGGTCTACGAGTGAGTGGAAGTGATGATATTGGCTAAGTTTGACCTCACACCATAGACTCCCGTAGACTTGGAAATGAGAGATGGAAGAGAAAGGGCTGATTGATCTGAAATATGGTGAGACCTGGGGACTCCTGAGCCTATGGATAAGGACATAGCCAAAGTGGCCTAGAGCTGAGACTGAAGCATCCAGCTGATATAAAGTGAGGGGAGACGCACAAATGCTGAATCTTGCAGATAGTACCTATTTGACCTAGCTTCAATGGTTTGATGATTAGAACATGATGAGAGGAAGATAAAAAAATTTTGATAAAGGAAAACAAATATAATTTGCTACAATTTGTTGAACTTGACCTATACTTATGGATGTACTAGCTCAAATACGAACTGAAAGGAAGGAATGTTCGCATCAAGGATCATTCCCATTTCCTCAGTACACAGGGTTGATAGGGATGGGCAACAGAGATATTGACTACCTAAAATGGGGTGGGGGGCTATAAAGGCACGATATAAATATCAGCAGGGTCACCCACGGTGGACAGATCTCAGATGAGCTTCCAGATGAAGACAGACGAGGAAGAAGGAAAGAAAACTACTTTTGAATATTCAGTCACCTTAAACTTTATGAATAGCAGAGAAATACTATCAGACACAATGCTTGAAAATGAGCCCCTCAGGTGGGAAGACCACGGGACCTTCATTGGCTGATAGGGCACAATTCAGAATGAAGACAAACAGCTATAAACATCCATAAATAATCAGAATATGGAATGTACAAAGTATGAATCTAGGAAAACTGGAAATTATAAAAAATGACATGGAATGCATAAACATCGATATCTTAGGCATTAGTGAACTGAAATGGGCTAGTATTGGCCATTTGGAATCTGACAGCCACATAGTTTACTATGCCAGGAATGACAAATTGAAGAGAAATGGTATTGCATTCATCATCTAAAAGAACACATCAAGAAAGTCATGAGGTACAACTTGTCTGTGATAGGATAATATCCATGTGCCTACAGGGAAGACCAGTTAATACCTCCCTTTTTGTTTTTAAATGATTATACATTCTTGAGTGTTTTTGTGTACATCCAAAGAAAAACAGAGGGAATAGAAGCAAATACTGTTGAATGATGATGCATGGAGGGAGTTGTAATCATTGCAATGAAATGCAATACAATAGGATGAATGTAGAATTTATGATCTCCCATGTAAACTATCACACAATTCACAATAAAAGCTTTAACAATGAGCAAAAATAAAAGAATGACCATACCACATGTTGACAAGGATGGTAAGTAAACTTTCATGCACAACTGATGGGAATGCAAAACAGTATGACCAGGTTGCTAAAATCTTTAGTGATTTCTTTAAAAGTTTAGCATGTTGTTGTTGTTAAGTGCTCATAGCAACCCCACCATATAGGGTTTCTGAGGAGCGGCTAGTGAACGTGAACCACTGACCTGGAGATTTAAACTGACCTTGCAGGCAAACACATTAACCCACAGCACCACACTAAGACTCCAGAAGG
>NW_006408681.1:7635862-7637789 GCF_000296735.1 Chrysochloris asiatica
CTCATCAATTCCAAAAATGACTCTTAAGTATGATAATGATAGTAGAAAGGGCACAAGTGATTGCATACATCAAAGTCATTATAATGAAGATCTTGAAGAACTAGAGTATGCTGAAGGTCTCCTCTGCTTCAATATGTTTAGTTTTCACCAAAGTTTTACACTGTGAGCAATTTTGAAGAATTTCATTTTTAAAAAGATAGCAATTTTTCTACGAAAACTAACATTTCAAAATGTTCCAGTGCTCTTAACATTTAGAGTATGAAAGCACTCACTACTTTAGTTAAGGGAATGTTGTTCCTGAATTACAAGAGCAAGAAAGGTGAGAGCCTCATTATCTGCCTACATATTGTCAACTCCAGGTTTTCCAACCATCTTGCATTCCTGCCTAGCTGTGAATCAATATAGTCTCATGGTTTAGGATTTAAAATCTGGACACCAGAAACATTTTCCTTTGATTTAAAAAAAAATGAAATATAAAAATTATTTTATGAACAAAAGTTACAAACATAAGAATGACAAAATTCCTACTATTGGGAGAAAATGGGACTGTAATTAAGGGTAGATATGTTGTTCTGATATCTTTAGTAACAGCAAAACTCAATGTGCTTGCTGAATACCAACTTAATAGCACGAGATATTCTATTTGTGACTTGAAGTTTCCATAGAGTTGCCAATTTACTACCAAGGAAGGGTTCAACCATGTTAAAAGAAACTGGAATGTGACCTGGGATGGAATTTTGCATCTTAGTGACATTGTCTTAACTACAAAACCTCTCTGTGAGATGTTGCACAGAACAAATTTTTTTGTAAGTACAAGCTCTAGGCTTTAAGTAGGGTTGATAATAGGACTTTGATCTTTCTCATTTTGTTAATCTGTAAATCCAATCTTACTCACAGTTGAGCACACAGATCTCAGTTCTTCTCAAAAACAACGCATCCCTCTGAACTGCTATATGGCCAGACAAAAACTCTCACTGAGAGAATTCACATTCAGTCTTATGACTCAGACTTGCTGTTATAGAATGTATTTTAGTTTTAATTGGAGAGGGAAGGAATATGAAAAATATCTACAGTTCATTGAATCAAGATATCAGAATTTTTTCTAATATAGTGTGTGTGTGTACATATTAGAATTTCCACCCAAAAGTGTTAGTAAATGTAATGGACTACAGTAATTTATAAAAAGCTTCTAGAATTGTAGCAGAATAGAAACACTGAATTAAAAATGAAAAATGGATGCACAGCATTGATTTAGATTGCCAATGAGTCATTAAGGTAATGGAATTATTAAATAAATAACATTGAGATAGCTGCTTAACTATTAAAACAATACCCTACTGCCATATCATTACTTTAGTTGTTATGAAAAATTGTATTTACTGTAAGTTAAAATGTAAATGCTTAAAATTTAAAAGAGAGATTTTCTGTATATTTATATATGGAGCCCTACAAAGCACTGGGATAAAGCAGTGGATCACAAGGTCGGTTTGAACCACAAGGTCAGTGGTTCAAACTCACTCTGCTCCTTGGAAATACTATACAGGGTCACTATGAATCAAACTCCCTCAATGGCACTTAACAATAATACATATATATACATATATACACACACACACATACATACATAAAATCAGTCTTTCAAATTTATGTATAATTTGTGCTTTGATTTATGTTGTTGTTAAATGCAATCAATTCTAATACATAGTGACCTTGTGTAAAGTTACTTAGGCGTGACTGGTGGCTAACAGTCTATTGCTTATCCTACATTGCCACACAGAGACTATACACACATCCATACATGCACACACACACACACACACATATACATGCAATAGGACAATTTTTAAATTATCTTTTAAATAGGAAAGAAAGGACACAACATCTGAAAACCATGATGGAAATGATAGAAAACTTAATTATTTGTCTT
>NW_006408681.1:7638804-7641239 GCF_000296735.1 Chrysochloris asiatica
TGGGAAAATAGAATTAAAAGATAATTTTTCCACAATCTTTTTGAAGACCCTTCATGCAAATAATTCATAAAAAATGAAAGTGCATTGTTTTAGTCACAGTAAAACAAATGCAGATTAACATATTAAGATTCTGTGTTTCCCACATCATATCAGAAAGACTAAAAAAATTGTTGCAATGTATGTATAGAAATAACAACGTTCGTTGGAGTATAAATTAAGAAACTCTTTGGTAGAAATCTGGGCTATACTAGCCAAAATGCAAAACTATACAAAACTACTTAACCCAGCAATTTTATGACAAATTTGACTATAATCATGTTTGCACATGTCCCTACAGATGGAATAAAGCAATGTTTATTGTAGTTTTATTAATAATAGCGAAAGTCTAAAAATAGCCTTATTCTGTCATAGGGAGTTATTCTATATATTATGTTGCTGTTGTTGCTAAGTTACGTTTAATGGTTCTTACTCATACCAACCCATTATAGGGTTTCCAAGACTGTAAATCTTTAAGGGAGCCAAATGTATCATCTTCCTCCCTCAGAGCTTCTTGTACTCAAATTGCCGACCTCGTGGTTAACAGGCCAATGCTTCTGCTACAGAAAGAACCACAGTGCTCTCTAAATAATACAGCTCTTAAAGAATGAAGTACATTTGTATGTGTTGAAATGGAAAGAACTCAAGATATATCACTGAATGAATGAAACCAAAGTGGAGAAAAACGTGCACTAAAACTTGGCTTGCGCCAAATGAAGCTACCAACACTCTTGTTTGTATCCTCACATCAAAATTCTGGAAGGATTCGTGTAAAACTGTTGGTAATGTTACTTCTCAAAAAGTAAGACTGGAGCTTTAGAGTGGTAGACACATGCGTCTTAGAATATAACTTTTTATACTGCTTGGATTTTTTAAATACATGTATTTCCTTTTTTGCGTAATAATGAAAATATTTGTTACACGTCACAAAAATGATGATTTTTAACATTGACTTTAAATGTGTAATATCCATTAGCTGAATATTTAATGCATGTCAGATTGTTGTTGTTTTTAAGTGCCATCAAGTCAATTCTGACCCATAGCGACCCTATGCAGGGTTTCCAAGGCGGAAACCGTCAGCTGGTGAGGTTGGACAACCGACCTTGCCATTCAAACGGACTTTGCATTAACCCACAGTGCCACACATGCCAGATACTGTGTTATAAAGTTTTAAAAAACAGTATTACCATATTTCAAAACATTATTAAAGTTATTTCTTTCTTCATTTTAAATATGAGAGATGGAAAGCTCAGAAACATTAAAATAAAATTTAAAAATTCACTTAGCTCTTAAGTATTATATTAACTCTACCCTAAAATCTCAATCAAATGAGTTAGAAGTTGAGATTCTTAAGGACCAATGCCAGGATCCTGCATATTTGTGAAAATTGGAATAATTTGTTCTCTTCTTGATGCTTATTTATTAAGTTACTTTTTATATTGTTCATGGGCAGGGAGAGAACCCCTGATTCTGACCATGACACAGTAACTGACATGTCTAGCACTCTTGCCATGTTCTTGTTGTTGTGAAGTGCCATTGAGTCGGTTCCAACACATAGCGACCCTGTGTAGGGTTTCTGAGGAGCAGCTGGTGAGCTTAAACCACCAACCTTGCAGTTCAAATGGCTTTGCAGTCTCATGCATTAACCCACAGTGCTAATAAGCAACTATAAAGCTGGACAAATATATGAAAGTTAAAAAAAAAGGATTTTTAGATATTGTACAACAGGCAGAATAGATCCGTGACCCCAAAATAAGAAAAACCAATCAGATAAGCCTGATGATTGTGCCCATTTTCAGCTCAGAGGCACTGCACTTTCTTGACCATAGTGATGGGAGCTAGAGATCAAGAAGAGCACAGGCATCTGGCTGGGCTGAGGAGACAAGACGCTGAAGTATGAAGATATTGAAGTATAGTGGGGATGGGAATTTTCTTGGCCGAGTACTAGGGAGAAGATTAAAACCACAAGAAAAAAGTATCTAATTGCCTGAAAGTTGAATCCACTCTATGATACCCTATGTATATCAGAGTAGAACAGTGATGTGGCTTGTCAGTGGCTGCTTTTTTATGAGTGGATCACCAGGCTCCTCTTCTAAGCTGTCTCTAGAGGTATTCAGTCATTCTTACTGTTAGCAGTTGTTGTTATTAAGTGTCGTCAAGTCGGTTCTGACTCATAGCGACCCTGTACAGGGTTTCAGAGGAGCAGCTGGTGAGCTTGAACTGCCGCCTTTGCGGCTCAAGCCGACTTTGCAGTCCAGCTCATTAACCAACAACGCCACACCAGGACTCCTCAGTTAGCAAATGCTGTTGTTGTGTTGTTATGTGCCGTGGAATTGGTTCCAACTCATAGCGACGCTGTACAGGGTTTCCGAGGCTATAAATCTTTATGGGAGCAGAAA
>NW_006408681.1:7642089-7662509 GCF_000296735.1 Chrysochloris asiatica
TTGACGGCACTCAACAACAATAGTAAGTCTAAGGTATGATGTGGTGTTGTAAAATAAACATTGGACTGCTAACTGAAAGGCCAGTGGCCTAAACCTACCAGTCAACCCTTGGAAACCCTATATTGGGTTGCTATGAGTTGTAACTGACTCCATTGCTTAACAACAACAATATGCATGCACAAGTTGAGATTCTAAAAGGCCAGGAAACAATAACTATTAGGGTCCAAAACTCAATGGAAATTCAAAATTTCCACATTAATTGGAGTCACCTGAGTTCCATTCCTTGAAACTAGAAAGAACTATTGAATGCTCATTCGCCACTTCAATCCTATCTAATCATATTTGTTATTACTAAGTGCTGTCAAGTTAGTTCTGGCTCAGTGATCCTGTGTTGAAGCAGCTGGCGGGTTTGAACTGCTGACCTACAGTGCTGATCCTACAGCGCCAGACTAGGAGTCCAACCATATAAACAAATCTAAAAAGGATCAATCTGCAACAATAAATTAACAGTCTATGTATAGCATAGTGGTTACAAGTCGGGCTGCTAACCTCAAGGTCAGCAGTTCGAAACTACCAGTCATTCCATGGGAGAAAGATGAGGCTTTCTGTTCCTGTAAAGATTTATAGCCTTGGAAATCCTATGCGGAAACCCTATGCAGGGTCACTATGAGTTGGAACTGACTCTACAACACATAACCACAACCAATACCAATGACAAGAACCACAAGACTCAATACTCTGTAAACAAGGTGGTGGGGGGGCCGGGAAGTAGCATCTACAAAATCCAGGTTGAAATAAAATATTACTAGACATGAAAAGAAGAAAGAAAATGTGATGTATTATCAGGAGAAAAACAGCAAATCCTAGGTCAGTATAAATGATGCTGAAATGGCAAAGAGGCTGGAAGTAACCAACCAAGAATCTTATATACAAACTCATTCAGAAAATGGAAGATGAGGAAATCAATCCCAGATTCTTTTACTTGATATCAAACTAAAACCAAATAAAAATTTATAAGAAAAGCATAAAAGAGTACTATTCATTAGGAACATTGGTTTAGCAATCTTTTTATACGATACAAATCAGTTAAATGCATATATATGTGTATATATATAATACACAGGTTGTTATAATTTCTACAAAATTACAGAAATAGTTTTACACAAAAAAATGAAAATGAAAAGTTATTGTTTCTAAACATAACTTCCATATAAGTCTATACATTTCTGAAGGCAGTGCTCTACTGTAAACCTTAGAAATAGCAGTGGAAGGAGCTCTGGTAGCGTAGTGGTTACGAATCGGGCTGCGAACCGCAAGGTCAGAAGTTCGAAACTACCAGCTGCTCCGTGGGAGAAAGATGAGGCGTTCTGCTCCCGTAAAGATTTACAGCCTCGGAAACCCTGTTCAGGGTCGCTATGGGTCGGAACCGACTTGATGGCACTTAACAACAGCAACAACAACACAATACCAAAAGATGCTGGCACCCATAGTGGAAGTTTGAACAGAGTTTCCAGACTAACACAGACTAAGAAGAAGGAGAAGCAAACTACTTTTAAATATTTAGCCAATGAAAACCTTATGAATCTCAGTGGAACATTATCAAATAATATGACAGAGATGAGCCCCTCAAGCAACTGTATGCAGGGTTTCTGAGGCTCAAAACCCTGCATATGGTTGGTGAGTTTGACTGAGGACCTTATGATTCAAACTAACTTTTTGGTCCAGTGCTTGTACTACAGCTTCACAGCAGGACCTTAGTGAACTGAATGGACTGGTATTGACCATTGTGATAATTATATGGTTTACTATGCCAGGAATGATAAATTAAAGAGGAAAGCCATCACATTCATCATCAAAAAGGACATTTCAAGATCTATCTTGAAGTATAATGCTGTCTGTGAAAGGTTAACATCTATATGCCTACACAGAAGACCAGTTAATACCACTTTATTCAAATTTACGTACCAACCACTGAAGGCAGTGAAGATGAAACTGAAGAATTCTACCAACTTCTTCAGTCTGAAATTTAACAAACATGCAATCAAGGTGTATGATAATTACTAGTGACTCAAATGCAAAGGTTGTAAATAATAAGGAAGGATCAGTAATTGGAAAATATGGTCTTGGTGATAAAAATTATGCTGGTGATCACATGATAGAATTTTGCAAGACGAATGACTACTTCATTGCAAATTCCTTTTTTTAAACAACATGACATATGCATGAACCTTACCAAATGAAATACACAGAAATTTAGTTAACTACATCTTTGGGAAGAGACAGTAGAAATCTCCATATCATCAATCAAAACAAAGCCAGGGGCAGACTGTTGAACAGATCATCAATTGCTCATACACAAGTTCAAGCTGAAGCTGAAGCTGAAGCTGAAGAAAATCAAAATAAATCCACAAAAGCCAAAATATGACCTTGAACACAATCCACCTAAATTTAGAGAACATCTGAAGTACAGATTTGATGCATTAGACAATAATGACTAAAGACCAGAAGAATTGTGGGAAGACATCAAAAACATCATACAAGAAGAAAGCAAAAGGTCATTAGGAAGATAAGAAAGAAGGATAAGATCAAAATGAATGTCAGGAGAGACTCTGAAACTTACTATCCAACATAGAGATGCTAAAGCAAATGGAATGAATGAAGAGGTGAAAGTGCTGAATCGGGAATTTCAAAGGGCAGCTGGAGAGACAAAGTCAAGAATTATAATGACACATTCAAAGACCTGGAGTCAGAAAACCAAAAGGGAAGAACACGGTAGGCATTTCTCACATTAAAAGAACTGAAGAAAAAATTCAAGCCTGGACTTAAAATATTGAGGGATTCTACGGGCAAAAGGGGAGTCCCGGTGTGGTTTTGTAGGATAAGCACTGGACCACAGAACAGGCCAGAAGTTCAAACTCTCCAGTTGCTCCTTGGAAACCCTATAATGTAAGATTTACAAGAGTGACTATGAATCAGAATCAACTTGACGCCACTTACTAATAACAAATGGACAAAAGGGATTCCTGGTGGTGCTGTGGCTTAAAGCACTAACCTGAAAGGTCGGTTTTAACCATGAGGTTGGTGGTTCAAACTCACCATCACTTCTTGGAAACCCTATGCAGGTTGATGTTCAACCATTTCAAGAGCTAGTATATATATGAACAAGAGCCATTGGCATTGAAGGACCTGTCTGATTATAATTATTCATGATCCCAAAGCCCTTTTGTGTTACAGACTGATTTTAACATCGTAAGGTAAGTATTTTCAATAGCATAAAACATACAAAATTCTTAAAGATAAATCTAGAAAAATATGTGTAAAATCAGTGGAGTCCTGGTGTGGCACTGTAGAATAAGGATTGGACTGATGACCACAAGGCTTAAACCCACCAGCCACTTCTGGGAAACCCTATGAGTCACTGAGTTGGAACCAACTCAAGGGTACTTGTGAAGCTATAGGATAAGCTCTAGACAGCAAGGTCGGTTTGAACCACAAGGTTGGTGGTTCAGACTTACCATCCACTTCTCAGAAACCCTATGCCAAGTGAGAGCCAACTGGATGAAACTTGACAACAACAATCAAGGTAAGTACAGCTCAGGTGATTGCAATATGCCCAGATGATTTAAACTTTAATTTGAATGTGTGAGATTTGTTCCTTGCTTAAAATCCTTGACTTTATATGTCCTGTTTATTAACTTTCTTACAAGTCCATGTTCTGTTTATGTGTTAGGGTGCAAGAGACAAATATGTGAAATATGCTTCCATGTACTTGCAAGCTAATGCGAGAGATCTATTGTTGATAAAACTTGAATGAGGCTAACGGAAATATAAAATTGTTTAGGGAACAAACTTTATACTTTCCTTATGAGACGTTAAGCTCCACATTATTCTGGCAGAGGAAATGAGAGTCCTATGGATTTTTGTGCAGTTAGTCAGTCAGTAAAAGATAAAGGGAGGTAGGAGCTTTGCGTAATATATTGAGCATTTATTGAGGCTACATCATGTGCTAGCCAAATATAAGGGTCAGAAGAATTCAAATATGTAAGATAAAAACTGTCCTGGAATCACTCAATCTCTGCAGTGGTTTTAACTCGTGGTTTACATTAATCACTTGGGATATTCTAAATATTTGTGAAGGAGTCACACATCAGACTAATTAAAGCCTTATCTCAGGGAATGTCTCTAATTTTTAAAAAAATACCTCTGCTGATCCTAACCTTCAGACAGGATTATACTAGAAAATGAAAACACAAAATAGGTCAGAGGTAGTAAACCTTGGGCCCTCACAAGAAAATCATGGTTTAGTTAATGCTGAATATAAAGAACTTTTCTACATAAAGCTTGGGACCCAGAGATGTTAGGTAAAAATGGAATGAGAGTTCCAGAAAGCATGCAAGAGAAGAGAAAGGGGTAAGAAAGGGAAAAACTGCAGGAACTCTTTCTTTCTTCCTTTCTTCTTTCTATTTCTCTCTATGCCTCCCTCCCTTCCTTCCTTTCTTGTGTGTATGTGACAGTATCAGAATACACAGAAGAGATTATATTTAGATTAATATCCGGAACAGAACATTTTCATTGATAGGTCAGAGCAAAAGTAACATCAGAGCAAGTTGCTAAATTGATGATAGGTATTCAAGAGAGGAATATTATCTTCAGGCACATGTTCAAATGTTTTTGCTTAATTTTGTTTCTGAGCAAGTGTATGAGTTTGATGGATCACAGTCTGAGCAGTATAATAAATGTTTGCACAATTTCCTGTGGCACTATGGAATAAGCACTCCATCATAAGGTCGGTTTGAATCTCAAGGTCAGTGGCTTATCAGGTGCTCGTGGGAAACCCTATACATGGTCGCAAAGAGTCAGGACTGACTCAACAGCCTGTAACAACAACAGACACCGTAGACAGGGTTGCTATGAGTCGAAACCACCACTTGCACATCAGTGTGTCATATTCTGGTGACTTGTATGTTGTTCTGATGCTGGAAGCTATGTCAGCAGTATTTTAAATATCAGCAAGGTCACCCATGGGGACAGGTTTCAGTAGAACCTGTAGACTAAGACAAAGAAGAAGGAGAGGCGGACTAATTCTGAATGTTTAGTCATTGGAAACCTATGAATAGCAGCACAACATCATCAGCCATAATGCTGGAGGATGACAATATGAATAGCACCAGAAATTTATTTGTTTTTGTCATAGCGTTTCTCAGGAGTGGCTGGTGAGTTTGAACCTCCAGCCTTGTGGTTCAATCCAAACTTGAGATCGAATGCTTATCCTATAGCACTACACCAAGAGTCAAGATAAGCCACAAAATTTCAGGCTCAGGAAAAAATTCAGGCTGGTCACTGATGCTCAACAAGAGCATTAGAGACTCCAATGTCAGGAAAAGATAGTCAGGAAACAGGTCAGAGCTTTAGGCTGCATGCCATTTGCAAGCAAACTCTTGTGCAACAAAGGTGCACATTGGTTCAAGCAAAACTGTCCAAACCCTGTGGCATTCACCACTAGTGGTTTTTCTGTGTTTCTGTGACCCAGAGTACATCTGGAAAACAGCTCTCTGAATTGAAACTTTCTTTTTTGTGTGTGTCTGCAATTTCCATCTGCTCTTTACTGGACAATTTTGTTTGGTATTCTAATATTGGTAGGCATTTTAAAGGAAGTAATTCTAGTTTTCTAAGAAAGCGTGGTATCATTTGT
This sequence comes from Chrysochloris asiatica, assembly GCF_000296735.1. NCBI lineage: Eukaryota > Metazoa > Chordata > Mammalia > Afrosoricida > Chrysochloridae > Chrysochloris > Chrysochloris asiatica. Next base: position 7,647,782 of record NW_006408681.1, read on the forward strand.
GTGCACTTTGGTGGGAGAACCATGGGAATCCTGAGCAATTTGCTGAGAAACCCAGCGCTCTGCTTGATTGATACATTTATCTGTCTCGGATTGTGGTGCACATTTGTGGTGAATTTTCACCAAGAATCTTGTAAGAAAATTGGCAGGAGAATTGGCAGCTGTTTCTTACCTGTCTTGAAAACACATGTTTGTTCAGAGAATCTCAGTAATATTAAGATAGTGTGACACTGTAGAATAAAGCATTCAGCCTTAAGGTTGGTTTGAACCACAAGGTTGGAAGTTCAAGCTCACCAGCTGCTTCTCAGAAACCCTAGACAGGGTTGCTATGAGTTGAAATGGATTCAACAGCACTTAACAACAACAAAGTAACACTGGAGTCCTGGTATAGTGCTGTGGGATAAAGCACTAGACTACAAGGTCAGTTTAAGCCACAAGGTTGGTGGTTCAAACTCACCAGCCACTCCTTAGAAATCCTATGCAGGGTCACATATTATATGGAGTCCTGCGGTGGTGCTCTGGGCTAATGCACTGGACTGAAAAGTCAGTTTGAACTACAAAGTCAGCAGTTCAAGCTCACCAGCCACTCCTCGGAAACCCTATATAGGGTCAGAACCAACTTGACTGGCACTTAACAACAACAACAACAACATAATATATATAATATAATATTGTTGTTATTAAGTGCCTTGTATATTATAGAGTTAAGTGCCATATATATTATACAGAGTTACTAAAATGCTTTCATTTCAATAGGACTTCATGTTTGTAATAACCTTAAAAATACAAATTCTTCATAAATACTTTGAATTAGATATCGCAGAGATAAGTTTCTTCTTAAACTTGTTCCTAAGAACAAGGCTGATGGAAGAACAGTTAGACAGGGTCTCATGGGCTAAGTGGGACAGAGGTAAATGATGATGTATGTACAACCTTGGAACAACAGGGCTCCGGGACACAGGGATTGAGGCATGCTACAATTTGATGAATTTTACCTATACTTATGGATGTAGTAGCTCCAAAAAGGGAACAAATCTTTACAGAGAGGATCACTTCCACCCCCTCAATAAACAGGCTTGACAGGGATGGGCAACATAGACATTGGCTATGCAAAATGGGGGGCCTATAAAGGCAAAAAGTGACTGGTTTACAAACTTTCAAGAGGGCAATCTGTTGGGACCCGGCTGGCAAAAGGAAACGGGGATAAGACTCTTGTGGTACAATAGTGAATAATTGCCATCAGGACTGACTCTGAGGATCGGAAATATAGAGGTAGATGTTTTTTGACAAAAGGAGGAGAGTGATTGATTTTGCAGCCCAGGAGTGGAGGTTCCTGTGACCATCAAGTGAGAAGAGCATGATGCTACCAAGAGAGGCAGTGACGCCAGGGGTGGAGACAGGACTGATGACGTGGACAGATGGAGCAGCTGGGCACACTGAACTCAGGAAGGGAGAAGGGCTGTGTGCTGGAGGCTGGGGGGGAGAGGGCTGTGTGGTATACCATTTGTGGTTATCTGATAATGCATGGAGGGGATTGTAATCATTGCAATGAAATGAAATACAATAGGATGAGTGTAAAACTGATATTCTCCCATGTAAACCTCATAATAATAATAATAATAAATTGTTCTTTAGTAAATTATATGTTGTTATTGTGTGCTTTGGAGTCATTTCAACTCAAAGCAACCCTGTGTAGGGTTTCCCAGGAGCTTCTGGTGAGTTTGAATCATGGATCTGATAAGGACTTGAAAAGATGCCTTGAAGGAATTTGCCTTCCCATTGTTTTTTTTTTTTTTTTTTTCCAAATAGCTTGGGACAGTCTAAACATATGCAAATTAATTTGGAAGGCTAGGTTTTTGTCTTTAGATATGAGCCACTGGTAGGAGAGGATAGTTTGAATTCTTATGGCCTAGGGAGTGGTTAGGAATCGGCTGCGAACCTTAAGGTCAGCGGTTCGAAACTACCAGCCGCTCCGCGGGAGAAAGATGAAGCTTTCTACTCCCGTAAAGATTTACACCCTCGGAAACCCTGTAAGGGTCGCTATGAGTCGGAACCGACTCGATGGCACTTAACAACAACAACAACAATAACAGGGAGTCTTGGTGTGGCACTGTGGGATAAAGCTCTGAACCACAAAATTTGTTTGAACCATAAGGTTGGTGGTTCAAATTCACTAGCTGCTCCTTGGAAAACTTATACAGGATCAGTATAAGGCAGAATTGACTCGATGGCACTTAACAACAAAAAGGGTAGCTAAAGAAAGATAAGAAGGATCCCTCCTAATTCAGGATGCAAAGAGTCCTGGGAACTCAGAGTGTTGTGTTGGGCTGCTATAGTATTTGATCTTCTTTGTTGTTGTTAAGTGCTGTTGAGTCGGTTCCGACCCATAGCGATCCTGTACAGGGTTTCTGAGGGTGTAAATCTTTACCGGAGTAGAAAGCCTCATCCTTCTCCCGCGGAGCGGCTGGTAGTTTCGAACCGCTGAACTTAAGGTTCGCAGCCCAATTCGTAACCACTACGCTACCAGTCTTCATTAGTAAGTATTATAAGTACTCTTGCTTCCGGTAAGCAAGGCAGTGCTATCTGCATCTCATTGGTTGTTAATGAGTCTTTCTCCAATCCTTATGCCTTGCTCTTTTTCATATAATTCAGCTGCTCAAATTATTCACTCATTTTTGTTGTTGTTAAGTGCCATCGGTTCAGTTCTCACTCATAGGGACACTGTATAGGGTTTCATAAGAGTGGCTGGTGAATTTGAATTGCTGACATTGTAGCTCAAACCAACCTTTCAGTCAAGTACTTTTCCCATAGTGCCATACCAGGACTCTATTTGCATATTAAACGATTGAATAAGTGTGGTGAAAGAATATAACCTTAGCATACTCCTTTCCTGATTTTAAATCATTCGGTATCCCCTTGTTCTGTTTGAAGGACTGCCTCTTGGTCTATGAACAGGTTCCTCATGAGCACAATTTAGTATTTTGGAATACCTAATATGGATTGCACTTCAGCATAAAGAAAACAAAAATACCCACCACTGGATCAATAAATAACATTATTATAAATGAAGAAAAAATTGAAGTTGTCAAAGACTTGATCTTGCTTGGATCCACAATAAACATGCATGCAAGCAGCAGTCAAGAAATCAAATGACATTTTACGTTGGACAAATCTGCTGCAGAAGAAGTCTTTAAAGTGTTCAAGAACAAAGAGATCAATTTGAGAATTAAGGTGTGTCTGATCCAAGCCATGGTATTTTCAATAGCCTCATGCATGTGAAAGTTAGACAATATATAAGGAAGACCACAGAATAATTGATGCATTTGGGTTTTGGAATTGTTGTTGTTAAGTGCAGTCCAATTAGTTCTGATTCATAGTGACCCAGTACAGGGTTCCTGAGGAGTGACTCATGAGTTTGAACCACCAACCTTGTGGTTCAATTTGATTTTACAGTCCTTCACTTATCCTACAGCATCACGTAGACTTCAGGCTATGGTGTTTGAGGAGAATAAACAGTACCATCATGGGGACTGTGATTCCTCTTACCTGGGTGATTTATGTTTGCTTTTACCTGTGTTTACTCTTAAGACTTAATAAAGAGTCTACATAATATTAAAGTCTTTGAAGACAGAGTCTCTTTTATTTCCTAAACCACCAGCAAGAAATTAGAGCCAGGAGTGAAGTCCTGGGGTCCCTGCACTGTGAAGCTCCTAGATCCAAGGAATGATTGGTGTCTAGGCACATGGAGATCTCCAAGGAATACTGAGTCTACAGACGCTAAAAGGAGACAAAGACATTTTCCCAGGGATGGTACTCTGAAGAATTCATATTTCTAACCTTGAAAACTGTGAAAGGAGTCCTGGTATGGTGCTATAGGATTAGCACTGGACTCTGAACCACAAGGTCAGCAGTTCAAACCAACCAGCTGCTTCTCAGAAACCCTACACAGGGTCCTCAATAAGTCAATACTACCTTGATGGTACTTAACAACAATAGTGAGACAATAAATTTGTGCTTGTTAAAGCCATTCACTTGTGATATTTCTGTCATAGCATCATTAAATAACTAAGTCAGATACCATTATAGCAATGAAGATATTGTTGTTGTTTCTAAATGCAGTTGAGTCGATTCTGACCCATAGCGACCCTGTATAGGATTTCAGAGCAGCAGTTGGTGAGCTTGAACCACCAACCATGCAGTTCAAATGGCTTTGCAGTCTGGCACATTAACCCACAGCTCTGGAGTTTGAATTAATATGCTAATTGTTGTTAAGAGCCGTTGAGTTGATCCCGACCCATAGCTACCCTGTATAGGGTTTCCAAGGAACAGCTGGTGAGTTTGAACCGTCGACCTTACAGTTCAAACGGCTTTTCAGTCTGGCGCATTAACCCACAGTGCCACACCAGGACCCCCCATCCCCCCCAAAAAAAGTGCAGAGATATATATAGTTTTCATAAAGTTTTAGTTTCCTTATTCTCTGATTATTCTAAAACCCTTGAAGTATCATTAAGTAAAGAATCCTGAAGCTTAAAGAAGTTATGATTTTGCCAGTCACTTAACTACCAAAAGGTATTTTTCAGATTTGTTTGTACCAGACATGACTTTTCTTTAATGCCTTTCATTTACATTTGAAAGGCATTCCTTTCTGGTTCATTAGAAACAGGGCCTGAAGCTCATAGTTTATATGTCAGAAATAATTTCAAGGACCATTCTTACAATCTTTACACTAATGCAATCCTTTCTATTGCAATCCTCACAATTAGATGTAGTTATTGTTAAGTGCTGTCAAGCTGGTTCCAACCCATAGCGATCCTGTATAGGGTTTTCCAGGAGCAGCTGGTGAGCTTGAACCACCAACCTTGCGATTCACATCGACTTTACAGTCCAGTTCATTGACCCACAGCACCACACCAGGACCCCTCACAATTTCATATGCAACTTCTATTTGCCCATCCATAGCAATGTCCAGTTCATTCCTGGGCAGATTGCTTCCATTGCTAAGGACTTTCATTATTTATTACCTGTGTCCATTCTGATAAGGAATATCAACAAATATGCACTGATAAGCTAATTCTTGCATTAAGAATTGATGACAGGCATCAGTTTATGTGATACCATTCCTGAGAATATTTATATTAAAAAGTAAGATTCCTAAATTAGGCAAACTATTGCAACAGAAAGCAATAAAGCTCTAACTGTGTAATACGTGGTAAGTAGGATTATATTTCTGTCACACTTTGCAGATCCTTGAAATATCCAGTAATATTTGGGTCACACAGAGATTCCTCGATGGAACCTCTCAATTTTTACTACATGAGGAACTTCTTGTCTGTCTTGGAGTCAGTTTCAGCTATGATGCCTTAGCTACACTCTCAAAGTGCTGGATTAAAGCACACAGAAGTAGACAAGGGTACTTTAAAAAACTAGGAGCATAATTGGGAATTAGTGAAAACCTGATTTTCCCTGTCTCAGTAAATTAAAACATGGATAGAAAGACTGTGACAATTATCCTCATTAGAACCCTGGTAATAAAGGGGTATTAGGAAATATGTTGTTATAAAGTGCCATCGAGACGATTCTGACCCATAGCAATCCCATATAAGGTTTACCAGGAACAGCTGGTGAGCTTGAACCTCCAACCTTGCAGTTCAAAGTGACTTTGCAGTCTAGCACATTAACCATACCACATGACCTTCATTCAACAAGTATTTGAGGAGTACTGGTGTGGTATCCTAGGATCAGCCCTCAACTACTAACCACAAGATTGATAGTTCAAACCTGTTCCTTAGAAACCCAACACAGGGTCATTGTAAGTCAGAATTAACTTGAGGGCCACCCAGGAGTAGTTGTTGCCTTCATAAGGGCCTGTTGTAGAGTTGGGGCCCACCAAGCCCGGGTCCTGTAGCTGTTGTTGAAGGCATTCCACTCTGCAGAGCCATCATCCCGGCAAGAGGCCTGTGTGCCTCTCTTTACCAGGATATATATATCTCCCTAGGCTGGATATTCTTGGCCTTTTTCTCACCAATGTAATCTTCAGTTTTCTTAAACTTCTTCATAATTAGCCCCCGTGATCATCTCATGTCCACTGAGAAGATCTATCAAGATTAACCCTTTGGAATTCAAAAAACAATCTCCACAACTTTCTTAGCTGACCTATGTGCCTTGAATTTAACTGACCAGCAGATCACCTTGGAAGTCAATGTTTGGATTAGATCTTTTTTAAAGGTACTCTAGCAAGACTAGGACAAGTATATTACCAAGAGAACTTGTCTGTACCCCATTCACTGATCACAGAGTGGTTTTAAAAACTTGTTTTGTTTGAAATAAGCATATATGAACTGAAACCCAGGTAGCAATACTTTTTAACTTACCTATGTATATAATTTCTAGCACCAGTCCTTAAAGATTTATGGTGGCCACTTTTAAGCATATCATGAAAAAGGATAATCACTAACTTGATTTTCCTGCTTGGGCTGCTTTATTGTCATAACTTTGTCTTTGGAAGTAGCTATGTCCCTGGAGATGAAAAGTACTTAGAGGTGCCCTTTTCTTTTGCACAATAAAAATGGGAGTGTCCACTATTCAGGTCATTTATGTGGCAATGTAGCTTTACCTTTAAAGTAATTTTCAAATGATTCCTTCTTGCTCAATCCTTAAGCATAATTCCATGTGGACTGGTGCTTTGCAAATCTATAAACAATCAAAGAAAATGTGTAAGTTTGTTTAAAATTTGGGGGGAAATCTTTTCACTGATCACTAGACCAATACTTTTCAGTTTCTTTAACAGGGAACAACAACAACAAATCTACACAGGAAAACAAAACAAAAACACCCTATCTTGACACAATTCAATATTAATTTCAAGACCTTTAGGTATTTAAAAATGGGGAAATCTGGCAACAGAACACATTTCATATATTGTGTGCTACCTCAGATGAAATATTTAGAAGTTGAGAATTGCTGAAGGCATTAAATCTACCAGTGTTTGCAAAACCTCGTAATAGTAAAATATTTGTGAACTTCAGGGCTAGAATATTAATACAAATATCAGCAGGTAGGGATTTGGGGATACATCTGTAGGCACATTGGCTGCTTCAGGATTTCAGACACATGGGTGAGGTTACCAAGAAGGATGTGGATTTTTATTTATTAGTCACATATTTATCAGGCATGTTAGAAGAATGATTTTCAATGCACACTTACATAGTTTCACACCATTTACTTTTAAAAGTATCTAATTTCTCAACTAACGATAAAAATAGACTATTTTTTCTAAGCTATTGAATTCTTCAGAAGTCTGCACTTAAAAGGCAAGAGGAAGGTCAGTGAGATTGACTTAAAGAGAAAAATATACATGATGTCTTTCCACAAGCAAGTAAACTATTAATGAATCGCCCCAGTGCCTGAAGCAATTTGAGCAAGATAAATGTAACCTGAATGTAGACTAGAGAGATGCTGGCTCTGTTGAGTGCCTGAAATGTTTCCGGCCCTTTGTTGCACACTTTACATACATTAGATTCTTTAGCATTCACAAAGAAACTGGAACATAAATAATGCCAGCCTAGATTGAGCAAGAGGATTACCCAACGGAATAGGAATAAGTAATTTACATAACATGAACATCTGGGATTTGAACCCATGTTGTCGAACCTTTTTTTTTTTTCACAGTCTGGAAATAATAATGGAAAGGACAATCAATTCTTCCTACTTCTGCTGCTCAGCTCAATACCCACAGGTTACAGATGGTTACATTGGATATTTTTCAGAAGCTGTGTTTTGAAAATTGAAGGAGAATTGGAGGCTCTGGCTTTCCTCTGCCATAAAATGCTCAGAAAACACACATTAGATATAGCACGTCTGCACTCAAATAGAAATCGTTTTCCTTCTCTTAGACAAACTTGCCCAGATTCCAGCAAACATCTTCTGTCCTGACTTCAAAGTATATGTTTTATTTCCCCATCAAGTACCATTTTGGTGTATCTAAAATGCGGTCTGGAACAGCGGAGACTTTTACAACACATTTCTGGAGAAGTGTTTGATGTCCCTTGGTGTGACCTCTGTTGAAATGTACACTGTCTAAATATGTGGGTGGAAATGAACAGTCAGGATGCTTATAACTCAGCTACAGTGACTGAACCAGGATTCAATTCAGACCATTTTGACTTTAATCTCTCATTCCCATCACCAGTTCTGATGGATCGGGTTCAATCTTTTGATTTGTTGCATCTTCCTCAGTGCCTGCTACAGATCTGATTGCATGATACTTATCCAATAAACAACATTTTTTAAAAAGGCATCTGAAATATTAACTGACAAAAATGTAAGAAAGCTTAAATTATTTAGAAAACAAACGAGGGACTGAAACAACATATATACAAAGACACAGAGATATTGAGGGAATGGTGTGCTCAGGAAATGTTCCTTTTGAACTCATGGCTTGTACCCTTCATTTATAGTGCTCATCAACATCAGTTTTGTGCTCAGAATGATAGATATGAATCTGTCTTCTCAACTAGATTACCAAAAGAGTTTGCACCTCATTTCTGTGTCATCCAATGGCTGACACAAACTAGGCCCTCCTGCATGCTTTCTATGTGGAAGATAATTATGAAAACATGCCAAAACTGGACATTCGTCTCTGATGAAGCGAGCAGGTAAGTGGAAAAAGTATGAGCTTTGGAGCCAGAGAGAGTTCCATCATCTAGTCATGTGCCTTAGTTACCCTCCAGTCAAATGAGGTTAATAGTAAGTTGAACTAAATGTACTTAGTTAATGTTGCCTAGTACATATTTGAAATGGAGCAAATTTCAGATGTCCTTGCCACCATCAAATGAATCAATTCTTAGCACTTGAATTGTTGTATTGGTGAAGATTATTGAATACTGCCAGAAGAGCAAATATATAAGTTTTAGACAATATAACTAGAAAACACCTTAGTAGTAAGGATAATGAGGCTTGCTTACTTTGCTCACGCCATCAGGAAAGATCAATGGCTACAAAGGACATCATGTAGATGGTCAGGGCAAATGAGGGAAACCCTCAGTGAGCTACGATGAAGCAATTGACTCAGCAATGGGCTCTTGACGATAGTGAAGGACCTAGGAGTGGGTTTTTGGATACACATAAGGTCTCCATGAGTTGATGCCAACTCATGGCAACTAATAACCATCACCCTCACTTCTCTTACTTTCCAAACCAAAGGCTTAAGAAGTATGCCTTTTAGTAAGGCTAATTGCACTTCCTCAGCTTCTCCTGTATGGATCACACCCCTGTAGTCCTTACAACTCCTGTTCATCTTCCAATTTGCCTACTGTATTTGACACAAAGAAAAAAGTTATTTTAAAGGGTTTATTTCTCTTCCCCCACCATCTGTGCTTGTTTGACTCACATATGATACAAAGATATTTCATGGCCTTCAACTTAGCAACCACCCTCATAAATAAAAAAAAAAAGCTGCTTGCTTTCCAGTTCCCCAACTACAGCAATTCACCCCCAACTCACATTGGTAGGTGCTTTTCTTCATTTTAAACAAACTCAGGCTACTCTCCAACAAATCATGTCTTTTGAAATCCAGCAGCCTAACAAAATGGGGCCAGAGTGCTGTGCTGGTAAAACACCACACATCTTTGAGAGAATTTGAAATTATTTAATACATTGATAACTGGTGCTCCAAGAAGTTCATTTGTAACTAGAGCTATTTAATCCCTACTTCTTTCCAAAAAAAGGAAATTCAATATATTTGAGATCCTAGATAATCCTCACCATCTCCTAACTTCATACAGTTGTTATCACGGGTAAGGTATAGGAGTTTGTGATGTTTGTTCTTTCTCATTAGGCACATAGTGGATTAACATAATCAATAATGAGAGAGAAAGTAGGTAAGGGCTGGCTTCACAGGTATATGGCCTGCACAGTTACATAGGGCCCTATACTAAGAAGGGCTTCACTGTTCATTTAATGCAATATTATTATTGCTGTCTTGATATTCCTAGTAATTGTTTTAAGAAGTGATATGCATTTTTATTTTGCAGCACACCCAGCAAATGATGTAGCCAATCCTGGATCAGATGGATAGATTAATAAAATAGCTAGCACACAATGGTTATGCAATAAGTGAATGCTTTGATTAGTTAAATAATGAATGAATATTTGTGTTGAAATTAGGCTGGAGTATTCTAATTAGAAAAGAGAAGAGGACCAGTACAAGCAAAGACAGCTGTAAAAGCCCAGAGTTCACAAAAGAACTTGTATGATTCAAGGAGTGGCAGAAAGTTTGGATCATGTTTGGAGCCCAGTCTGTTAGAAGATGGAAGAGATGAAGTTGGGGCAGGAGGAGGAGGGAGTTAAAGAAAATTTCAAAATATTTAATACCATTCTAAAGATTTTGAACTTAATTCTATGGAATAAAGAGAATCATGAAAGTTCATTAAAAGGAAAATGCCAACGAGTAGGTTCTGACTCATAGCGACCCTATATAGAGCTTCTGAGAAGTGGCTGGTGAGATTGAACCACTGACTTTGTGTTCAAATCGACCTTGCAGTCCAGCTCATTAACCCACAGCACCACACCAGGACTCCTAAGGAAAACTACAGGGTATAAATTATAGAAGTTCACCTTAGTTAATGACAAATGGACTATGGACAGGAAACTTAAGCTGTAGATTGAAATGGGAAATGCTGGAAAGATTGTATCGAAGTTTTTTCTCCTAGAGTATTATAAAACACCAATTGATAAAGATTAGCAGAGACTGTCATGCTAAAACTTCTGAAATACGTGAAATTCTTGACAGTATTTCAATAGCCACAAGACTTCTGGATAATAAATGTTTGCTTTTTATTTGTATTTGTGATTTCTCTTAAAACTAAATCTGTCTTTCTTTTTAAAGTTTTTATTGTGAATTATGTGATAGCGTAGCTCTGGTAGCATAGTGGTTACGAATCAGGCTGCTAACCTCAGGGTCAGCAGTTCGAAACTACCAGCTGTTCCATGGGAGAAAGATGAGGCTTTCTGCTCCCATAATGATTTACAGCCTCAGAAACCCTGTACAAGGTTGCTATGAGTCGGAACCAACTCCATGGCATATAACAACAGCAACAACAACAATGTGATAGTCTACATGGGATAGCACCAGCTTTATATTCATCCTATCATATTTCATTTCATTGCCATGGTTGCAGTCCCCTTCATGCATCATCAAACAACCAAAGGGTACACCCTGCAAGTCTGCTTCCCCCACCCCTGCTGGCTGTAAGCACACAGTCCCTCTCCCTCCCTGAGTCCAGAGTCCCCAGCTGCTCCATCTCTCCACATCATGGTCTCTGCCTCCATTTCTGGCCTCACTGCTTCTCTGGGTAGGGTCCTGCTCTCCGCTCTTCTCACTTGATGGTCCGAGGGACCTCCACTCCTGTGCTGCAAAATCAATCACTCCCCTCCTTTTGTTACAAAACATCTACCTTTACATTTCTGACCCCCACAGTCAATCCTGATAGCAATTATTCACTATTGTACCACAAGAGTCCTATCCTCATCTCCTTTCATCAGCACCGCCCCCCAAAATTGGAAACTACTTAGTGGAGATGCTACCTTCCCTCACCCCTTCTGGAACTAGGCTCCCTCTTGAAAGCTTGTAAGCCAGTCACTTCTTGCCTTTGTACCCCACCCCCCTATTTTGAGTAGCCAGTTTCTAAGTTGCCCATCACTGCCAACCATGTGTACCAAGGGGGTGGGAATGATCCTCGCTGTACAGATTAGTTGCCTCTTTTGAGCTACTACATCCATAAGTATAAGTCAAGTTCATAAAATTGTAGTGGATTACTCTTTTTATTCCTCTTCTTTCTTCTTGCAGTCAAGTTCTGATCATCCAGCCATTGAAATCAGGTCAAGTGGGTACTATCTGCAAGTATGGGTGTTCTTGTGCATCTCCCCTCACTTCATATCAGCTGGATGCTTCACTCTTCACTCTACTCTGTGGCTGTCACTGTCTCTGGGCCCACGAGTCTCCAGATCTTGCTATATTGCTGGCCAACCAGGTCTCAACCTGTGTTCACAGGAGTCTATTGAACAAGATTGGACTTAGCTCAGAACTTCATTGCTGTTTTTTTCCCACTTCCCTGTATCGGTGACCAAAGTGGTCACCAGCGAGACCACATGGCTGCTCGTGTATTCCCCTTGAGTATTAGTCTTAGAAGGGGGTTTGCTCTGAGGGGATAAATATGTATTTTTTGACAAGAAATATTTAGATTGTTTTGAATGTGTGTGTACTTTTGAATGTGTGTGTGGCCAGTAGAGTTAATGTTGTTTTTTTCCTTTATTGTGGTAAGTATATAGATAACAGTACAGTTGGCCATTTCTGCAATATTTACATGTACGGGTTAGTGACATTAATTATGTTCAGCACATTATTTATATCAGCAAAGTTTTTGAAGTACAACACTACAAGAAAATGTGCAAATAAAAAATGTGCATCTCAATGTTCTCAAACTGAAATGTAGCCAGTAACTAGATAAAGAAATGAAGCCATTGTCCACATACTACAAGTCCCCTTGTGTCTCCTTTTCAGTGGCTGCATATCTCCTTTGAAGATCAGCACTGCTGTGATTCCTGTCTTTGAACTTTATTTAAATGGTATCATGCAGTATGCACTTTTTTGTGTTGGTTTTATTTCAGCCTTATGGTTATGTGTTGGGTTTGCCTGTAATTTATCCATTCTTACTTCAGTATTATATCTATGCATGTAGTGCAATATGTTTGTCCATTTTAGCTATTGGCTAAATAAAATTTTAAACTGTTGAGAATAGTGCTACTGTGAACATTCTTGTATATGTATTTTAGAACATGCACTAGTGAAGGTTAGTCAAAAAACATTGCTACAAAATCATAAAAGCATTTATTAAATAAAAATATCAAAATGGAATATTTATTCAGCATTCAAATGGAATAAGTATGATGAAAGTATGCAACAATAACCTACACCTTTCGTAATCCCAAACCACATAGTTCTATTTGTTCTTTTTGTCTATGTACAGGTGCCAAATGACCACAATTGAGTGTTCTGGAATTCTAATTCTTTGCAATGTTATCCAAAATTTGTTATGATACACATAGTCAAATGTCTTTGCATAGTCAACAAGACACAAGTAAACAGCTTTCTGCTACTCTTTGCTTTCACCCAAGACCCATCTGACATCATCAGTGGTATCCATCCTTCCATGTTCTCTTCTATAGCTGGTGTGAAGTTCTGGCTGTTTTCCTGTCAATGCAACTGTTTTTGAACAATCTTTAGAAAAATCTTTCCTGTGTGTGATATTAATGATTGATTGATTGATCATTATCCATTCTATTGAATCATCTTTCTTTTGAATTGATATAAATATATGTCTCTTCCAGTCGGCTGGCCAGGTAGCTATCTTCAAAATTTCTTGGCATAGACAAGTGAGCACCTCCAGTGATACATTCAGTTTTTGACACATCTCGATTGGTATTCTATCAATACCTGGAGATTTATTTTGCCAATGTCTTCTGTACAACTTGTACTTCTTCCTTCCATACCATCAGTTCTTAACTGCAGGCTACGTCCTGAAATGGTTGAATGTAGACCAATTCTTTTTGATTCTGTGATTCTGTGTAATCTTTTCAACTTCTTTTGATGCTTCTTATATCAGCCAATATTTTGCCCATCATTTGAGCTATGTTTGAACCCATTTCTGTGGTCACTATGTCAATCCATCTCATTGAGGGCTTCTTCTTTTTCACTGACTTTCTATATCACCAAGTATGATATCCTTCTCAAGGGATTTGTCCCACTTGAAAACAGGTCCAAAACACATGAGATGAAGTCTCACCATCTTTGCTTCTAAGGGCCATTCTGACTATGATTCTTTCAAGGTGGATTTGTTCATTCCTCTGGAAGACCATGGTGCTTTCAATATTTTTTGTTAACACCATAATTTAAATGCATCAATTCTTCATCATCACTCTTTCTTATTCGTGGTCCAGCTTTTACATGCATATGAGGCAATTGAAAATGCCATGGCTTGGGTCAGACACACCTTACACCTCAAAATGACATTTTGCTTTTTTAACACTTTGCACTTAACACAGCAGATTTGTCCAATGTAATATGTCATTTGATTTCTTGAGTCCTGCTTCCATGGTTGTTGATTGTGCATCGAAATAAAGTGAAATCCTTTAGAATTTTTCTGTGTTGTACCTCCAGGCTTGAATTTTCCCTTCCATTCTTTCAGCTTGAGAAATGCTAAGTGTGTTCTTCTCTTTTGGTTTTCTAATTCCAGATCTTTGCATAATTCATTAAAATATTTTACTGTGTATTCTTGAACCTCCCTTTGAGATGTTTTTCAGCTCTTTAACTACATCATTTCTTCTGTTTGCATTAGCTACTCTGCATTCAAGAGCAACTACTCTGTAGTCAAAAGACTCTGCATTTAGAGTCTCTTCTGACATCTATTTTAATCTTTTCTTTCTTTACTGTCTTTTTAGTTATTTTTTCCTTTCTTTATGTGTGATGTTCTTAATATCATTTTGCAACTCATGTTGTGCTTGGTTATTAGTGTCCAATATGTCAAGCCTATTCTTGAGATTGTCTCTAAATTCACATGGGCTGTACTCAAGTTAGTATTTTGGCACTCATTGTTGTTGTTGTTGTCAGGTGCCATCGAGTCGGAACCGACTCATAGCGACCCCATGCACAGCAGAACGAAACAATGCTCGATCC
>NW_006408681.1:7662794-7677781 GCF_000296735.1 Chrysochloris asiatica
AACTCAAAGGCATCAATTCTTCTACGATCCCCCTTATTCACTGTCCAGCTTTCGCATCCATATGAGGCTATTGAAAACACAATGGCCTGGGTCAGGCTCACCCTAGTCCTCAAGCTGACATCTCTGCTCCTCAATATTTTAAAAAGTTGGCACTCATAGAGTTGTATTACTTCTACTATGCATAACTTGAATTTGCATAAGAGTAACTTATGGTCTGTTCCACAATCAACCTTTGTCCTTGTTCTAACTGGTAATATTGAACTGTCTTGTCTTTTTCTAAAAAGGCAGTCAATTTGATTTCCGTGTATTCCATCTGGTGAGGTCCACATGTATTGTTGCTGAGTGCCATGAAGTTGGATCTGACTTAAAGTGTCCCCATGCACAACACAATGCACCACTGCCTAGTCCAGTGCTAGCCTCACAATTGTTGTAATGTTTCAGTCCATTGCTTCTTCCACTGTGTCAAATCATCTCATTAGAAGTCTTCCTCTTTTTAACTTTATAATCATGTGCATTGTTGTTAGGTGCCATCGAGTAGGTAACTAAACTCATAACTACTGTATGCACAACAGAATGAAACACTGCCTGGTCCTGAGCCAACCTCACAATCCTTGCTACGTTTGAGCCCATTGCTGCCACCACTGTGCCAAATCATTTTGTTGATGGTCTTCCTCTTTTTCTCCAACCTTCCATTTTACCAAACATGATATCCTTCTCCAGGGACTGGTTCCTCCTGACATGTCTGAAGTATGAGATGCAAAGTCTGGCCATCCTGGCTTCCAGGGAGCATTCGGGCTGTACTTGCAGCACAGATTGGTTTGTTCTTTTGGCAGTCCATAGTACTATGAATATGCTCCTCCCACACCATAGTTCAAATGTAACAGCTCTACTATGGTCTTCCTTATTCACTGTCCAACTTTTGCATGCATATGAGATTATTAAAAATACCATGGCTTAAGCCATGTGCACCTTAGTCCTCAAACTGACATCTTTGCTATTCAACACTTAAAAGTTGTCCTGTGCAGTAGATTTGCCTAATGCAATACATCATTTGATTTCTTGCTGCTGCCTCCATGAGTGTTGATGGTTGATCTGAGCAAAATGAAGTTTTTGACAACTCCATTCTTTTCTCCATTTATCTTGATGTTACTTATTAGTCTAATGGTGAGGATTTTTGTTTTCTTTACATTGAGGTGCAACCCATCCTGAAGGCTGTGGTCTTTGATTGCCACCAGTATTTTATGTCCTCTTCACTTTAATAAGCAAGGTTGTATCATCTGCATATCACAGGGTGTTAATGAGTCTTCCTCCTATCCTGATGCCTTGTTTTTCTTCATATAATCCAACTTCTCAGATATTTGTTCAGCATACAGGTTGAATAAGTATGGTGAAAGAATACAACCGTGACACACGCCTTTCCTAAATTTAAACCATTCAGTGTTCTCTTGTCCTGTTTGAACAACTACCTCATGGTCTATGTAAAAAATTAAGTTTTCCAGAATACTCATTTGTTGCAATGCTGTCCATAGTTTGTCATGATCCACACAATCTAAAGCCTTTGCATAGTCAATAAAGCACAGGCAAACATCTTTCTGGTATTCTCTGTTTTCAGCCAAAATTCATCGGACATCATTCTACTTCCTCTTTTGAATCCAGCTGGAACCTCTGGAAGTTCTCTCTCAATGTATGGTGGCAGCCATTTTTTAACTATCTTTAACACAATTTGCTTGCATGGAGTGTTAATGATATTGTCTTACGATTTCTGCATTCTGTTGGGTTACCACTATTTGCAATGAGCATAAATATAGATCTCTTCTAGTCAATTGGCTAGGTATTTTCTTCCAAATTTCTTGGCATAGATGAGTGAGTGCCTCCAGTGCTTCATCTATTTGTTGAAAGATTTCAATTTGTATTCCATCAATTCCTGAAGCTTTGTTGTTTGCCAATGCTTTCAGTGTACCTTGGAATTCATCCATCAGTATCATTGGCTCTTGATCATATGCTATCTCTTGAAATGATTAAACATGGACTATTTCTTGTTAATACAATGACTCTGTATTCTTTCCATCTTCTTTTGATGCTTCTACATTATTCAATATTTTGTTCATAGAATAGTTCAAAATTTCAAGTCTAGGTTTGAATTTTTCTTCATTTCCCTGAACTTGAAAAATGCTGAGCATGTTCTTCTCTTATGGTGTTCTAACTCAAGGTCTTTGCATATTGCTCTAATATGTGACTTTGTCTTCTAGGCTGACTTTTGAAAATTTCTATTCATCTCTTTTACCGCCCCATTTTTTTCATTTGCTTTAACATCTCTACATTGAAAACGAGTTTCAGAGTCTCTTCTGACATTCATTCTGGTCTTTTCCTTCTTATTTTTTGTCTTCTTAATGACCTTTTGCTTTCTTCCTGTCTGATGTTCTTAATGTTATCCCACAACTCTTCTGGTCTTCAGTTTTTAGTGTCTAATGTATCAAATCTGTACTTCAGATGCTTTCTAAATTCAGACGGGATATGTTCAAGGTCATATCTTGGCTTTTGTGGAACTGTTTTAATTTTCTTTAGCTTCAGCTTGAAGTTGCATATGACCAATTGATGATCTGTTCCACAGTTTTCTCCTGGCTTTGTTTTGGCTGATGATATGGACGTTTTCCACCCTCTCTCACCACAGATGTAGTCAATGTGATTTCTGTGTATTCCATCTGGTGAGGTCCATGTATACAGTCGTCTTTTATGTTGTTTAAAAGGGTATTTGCAATGAAGAAGTCATTCATCTTGCAAAATTCTATCTTGTGATCTCCAGCATTATTTCTGTCACTGAGGCCATATTTTCCAACTACTGATCCTTTCTCTTTGTTTCCAATTGAATCACCAGTAATTATTGATACATATTGATAGCATATTTGATCAATTTCAAACTGAAGAAGTTGGTAGAATTATTCAATTTCATCATCACTGGGTTTAGTGCTTGGTGGGTAAATTTGAATAACAGTTGTATTGGCTGGTCTTTCATGTAGGTGTGTGGATATTATCTTATCACAGACAGCATTGTACTTCATGAGTTATCTTGATATGTTCTTTTTGATGATTAATGCATCACCATTCCACCTCTATTTGTCATTCCAGACATAGTAAACTGTGTGATTGTCTGACTCAAAATGGCCAATACCAGGTCCATTTCAGCTCACTAATGCCTGGAATATCATTTATGCATTCCATTTCATTTTGACAACATCCAGTTTTCCTAAGATTCATACTTCCTATGTTCCATGTTCTAATTATTAATGGTAGTTATAACTTTTTCTTCATTTTTCTATTTCCATAATCACTATTAATTCTGCTTTGAGGAGGTGGTTCTTCCCCCGTTGCATTTTTATATGTATGTTGTTGTTGTTAAGTGCCGTGGAGTCGGTTCCGACTCATAGCGACCCTGCACAGGGTTTCCGAGGCTGTAAATCTTTACGGGAGCAGAAAGCCTCATCTTTATCCTGCAGAACAGCTGTAGTTTTGAACTGCTGACCTTGCGGTTCACAGCCCGATTCGTAACCACTACGCTACCAGAGCTCCTTATATGTATAGTCACCATTTTTGTGGCTGACAAAATGTATTTCCGTGAATAGTCATTGGTCTTGTAAAATTCTCTCATGCTATCTCTGGCATTGTCTCTATCACCAAGGTCATATCTTCCAGTTACTTACCCTTCTTTCCTTTCAACACATGCATTCTAGTTACCAAGAATCATCAATGCACCTTGATTGCCAGCTTGATAAGCTTCAAACTGCTAAATTTGGTAAAAATCTCCAATTTGTTCATCTTTGGGATTAGTGATTGGTGCCTGAATTTGAACAATAGCCATAATTAACTGGTCTTATTTGTAGATATGGATATAGCTACATGGATTTATACATCACTGGCAGCATGGTACTTCAAGCCAACACTATTCCTCTTCAATCTGTCATCCCTGGCATAGCAGATGATATGTTTGTTCAACTCAAAATGTCCAATAGTACCCCATTTCAGCTCACTAATTCTTAGGATGAAATCTTGGTGTTGCTTTGTAGGATAAGCACAAGACTGCTGGCCACAAGGTTGGCAGTGCAAATCCACTAGCTATTACTGTGAAAACCTGTGTGAAGTCACTGTGAGTCAGAACCAATTCAAAGGCACTTAACAACAACAATGCTTAGATATCAATCTTCAAGTATTCCATTTTGTTTCTGACAGATTCTAATTTTCCTTGAATCTTACTTTAAACAGTCCACATTCTGATTAGTAATGGATGTTTACAGCTGTTTCTTATTATTTTTCTTAGTGCCACATCAGCAAATAATGTATCTCTATTAGATCCCTGCATGTCCTGGTATGGTGCCATAGAAGAAGCTCTGAACCTCAAGGTAGGTATGAATTGCAAGGTCAGTGGTTCAAACTCACCAACAGCTCCTTAGAAACCCTATTAAGGGTCGTGATGAGTAGAAACCAACTTCATGGCACTTAACAACAACAATCAGATACTTGTAGTCCTAATTGAGTGGCATTGTAAGATAAGCACTGGGCTGTAAGGTCAATTTGAAGCACGAAGTTGGCAGTTCAAACTCACCAGCTGCTCCTCGCAAACACTATACAGGGTTGCTATAAGTCAGAACCAACTTCAGGGCACTTAACAACAAACAATAATTACATATTTGAAGTATGGAGGAATGATATGGTATCTGTCTTTAAGGCACACACATCTAGATGCAAAAAAAAAAAAAAAAATGTGTGCGTGTGCATGCAGTGGCATGAGGGAATGTATAATTTAAGATAAAGAGTTTGGACTAGAGTCAGAAAAATCTGGGTTCATATCCAGACACTGCTACTGCATTAGTCTGTCAGTTTGGGAAACCTACTTGGATTCTATGAGCTTGTTTTATGAAACTGAAGATAGTACATATGATTCAGAAATGTTATGAACATTTATACCACAAAATATATGTATTAAAACTCAAACATTGTAGGTGCTCAGTAACTCTGCCACTGTTAATGCTATTATTTTGATGTACTCACAGATAGGGAAAAGTCATTTAGCCTAAACAAACTGTGAATAGCTTTTTGGATCTTGAGCTGATTCTTGAAAAATGAGAAGAAATAAACTAGGTGGGGAAAAAGCAGATGATTCATCCTGGGCAGAGGAAAAGCAAGAGCATTTGTGTTCATTGTGAGAAGCTGTGTTTGTCCCCAGCAAGGTAAAACCCAGTGTGGAGTTAGCAGGGATGGGAAGGAGAAAGCAAAATGGCTGCCTGCTCATCATTCCACATTAAGCAGTTACAGTTCAGAGGGGACACCAGAGGTTTTCTGCACTAATAATCAATAAATTATTTAATTTGGAAAAAAACATAAAGCCATATCCTTTTCATTTCAATATTTTCAGACTTTGAAAACTATTGCTAATAAGAAGAAAACAAAGCTATTAGTGAATATCCTATTCTGTGTGCTTTTCCCTTTAGAGTTACATGAAAGCCAATTAGGGAACAATTTTTTCCCCTTGAACTGGTGTTGAATTGCTTTATCTGAACACTGCAACCCTCAACACGCACACAGCACTAATTATCAGTGGCTTTCCTTTGGAAACAGCCCACATATCCATCGTTCTTTTATTTTTCACATTAGTCTGAAAGTGCACAAGTCCCTTGGTAGTCCAAACAAGTCTATCCAGGAGCACCTTGGAAGAAAGGCCTGGTGATCTACTTCCAATAAAGCATCCATTTACCACCTTCTAAGTGCCAGTTGCTGTTATTGTTATCCTAAAAAACAAAGCTAACTTTTCTTTCTTTTTTTTTAAATTATCTTCAGACCTTACTTATTTGAAATCTAGCACATATCAATAACTGACATTATATCATGAATTCAATTTTAAAAAGAATTCATAGTGTGTCTCCCCCCATACAAGTAAGATCCGTGAGGAAAAGAACTTTTGTTTCTTGTTTGCCGCTGTATCTTCAATGTCTTCTCACCACTGTATTTCCAGTGTTGCTGTAAGTACTCACTAATTATTTAATGGACACATGAGTAAATGAGTGAGTGAGTGAGGTATATTGAGTATGAATTGATAAAGCTTAAAATTCTGAGTTTATTTTCAACTACTCCTTATTAGAAGATACTTTATCAAGTATACAACAACATACAAACAGTAATGTTATTGGGTATATAAGATGTGAAAGTTAAGTATCTACTGCAGAAAGGAAGTGACTGTTCTCATTAAAATGGAATGAAAAATCTCCATACTTGAAACAGTGGATTAGTACTGTAATCTAAAGTAAGCTGTGGTAAAAATAAGCCCAGCAATTTCAGTCACTTATCCACTGAAATGCTATTTCTTGTTCATACTGCAGTTCCTTGAGTGAATCTCCTATATGATATGACTTGTAGAGCTATGTGTTCTCCATTTTATGGCTGCACCAACTTGAAGTCTTTGTTTTTAAGGTTGTAAAATGGGATTCAAGAGAGAATGAAAGATTGTATATGACATATTATGGTCAGACCAAGAAGTGGTGTGCACTGCTTACATACTATTCTATTTCTGGAGTCCTGGAGTGGCACTATAGGATATATACTGGACTGTTGCTAATCTCAAGGTTGGCATTTCAAACCTACCAATCACTTTTTGGAAACCCTATAAAGGGTTACTATGAGATCTAACAAACTGGATGGCATTTAGCAAGAACAATTTCAAGGTTTTGCCTAAGTGTTGTTGTTAAGTGTCCTGTATAGTGTTGCTGAGGAGTGGCTGGTGAGTTCAAACCACTGAACTTGCAGTTCAAACAGACCTTGTAGCCCAGTGCTTATCTTACAGCACCACACCAGGTTGTTGTTGTTGTTGTTGTTGTTAAGTGCCATTGAGTTCAGACGGGTCTAACTCACAGCAAACCTGTTTAAAGTTTCCTAGGACAGCTGGTAAACTTGAATGTCTGGCTTTGTAGTTCAGACTGACTTTGCCATCCAACTCATTAACCCACAGCACCACACCAGGACTCCAACCACACCAGGAAGAAAATGTAAGATAAGCACTGGATTGCTAAGTGCAAGGTTAGCAGTTCAAACCTACCAGCTACTCCTCTGAAATTCTATACAGGGTTGCTGTGAGTAGGCAACACTTAACAACAATAACAAAGTTTGTCAAGGATAAAAATGAAATGGTTTAGTGAACTTTGTCTCATGTAGTATTTCCAGCATTTGAGTGCAAAATCAAATCAAAGAAGTTATAGTCTTTCCAGAGATGACTTATAGCTGTAAATACAAATAAGAAAAACAATGTTCTGTAGAAATCCTTTAATAAAGATTCAACAATCCGATGATAATTAATTCTCTCAATAAATACATACAAAATTATTATTATATGACACTGTTTCCACTCTCTTGTAGCTTACAATATAAAGGGGACATGAATAAGACATTGCAATGAAATAGAATAAGTATTTTGGTAGGAAAAACAGCATATTATAGAAAAATTATAATAAAATGTAAAAAATAATAACATATTAGCACTCTGAGCATCTAATGTGTGCCAAGCATTTTACAGGCATTATTGCACTTAATTTGTTCAATCCTAGAAGATAGTATACTATCACTGTTTTACAAATAGGTAAAGTAAGGCTGACAGGTAATAAACAACTTGCTAATGGGTACACACTAAGCAATTACTGAAAATAACTAAATAGGCAGTGATTAGACTCAGTAATGAAAATTTCTAAAAGTGGCACTGGATGGTTTTCCTGAGATTAGATGATGTAGATGAAAATAATATGAATCCTCGTGAGGAGAATATATAAGAGATGGCCATAGAAGCTCTTCTTTGGCCACACAGTTTTTCACCAGTTCCTTAAACAGCAAAACCCACTCTACATCCCATCCTTTTATCTAACCCTTATTATTATAATGCACTGGATTGTAAGGTCAGTTTGAACAGCAAAGTCACAGGTTCAAACTCACCAGCAGCTCCTAGGAAACTCTATATAGGGTTACTATGGATCAGAACCGACTCCACAGCACTTAGCAACAACAACATATGCAGGGTTTCCGAGGAGTGGCTGGTGAGCTTGAACTGCCAACTTTGCAGTTCAAACCAACCTTACAGTCCTATATATGTAGTCCTGGTGTGGTGCTGTGGATTAATGTGCTGGACTACAAGATAAGCGTCACACCTGAACGTCAAGGTTAGTCAAAAAGTATTGCTACAAAAATCATAGCCACATTTATTAAACAAAAGTAGAATTTGAAGGTGTAGTTCTCAGCATATCTTCCATCAAAGTCTGTACACTTTTGAACGTGGTATTATCGTCTGTCTAATGATTCCCTGAAGCATTCTTCCCGCTCTGATTTGCACCACATCAAAATGTGTGCTTTGGCATTCTCAAAGGACTTAACTAATATTTCTTTGAAATTTTCTGTGAGTTTGGGGAACAAAAAGAAGTCTGAAGTGACAAGATCAGGCTTGCATTGTGGTTGAGGTTAGGTTTCCAAATGAAATTGTAGTAAGACCTTCTACCCTCAGAGAATGAACAAGTGCATTGTGGTGTTGGATAAAAATTCCTCATTGTAACTTTCCTGATATTTTTCTCACCAATGCAGTTTTCAGTTTCTTAAAACATCTTAACAGCACATTCCCTCAGAAGATACTCTTTTGCTTGGGCATTGCTCTCTGGATGGTATTGGTAAATTGCTTGAAGATGTCAAAACTGCCACTTTGAATCAAAGAATACAGAATTTGGGGGGAAGGGTTAGAGAGATAACATCACCATCTTCAGAAGTGCATAGACCAAGATGGAAGATACGTTGAGAAATAATAGTGATGGTTTTTTTAATAAATGTTTTTATGATTTCTTTCAACCACTCACCTGCAGGTAGGTGTACTATTGTAATTTTGTGTTGCTATGATTAAGGAGCTCTGGTAGCGTAGTGGTTACGAATCGGGCTGTGAACCTTAAGGTCAGCGGTTCGAAACTACCAGTCGCTCCGTGGGAGAAAGATGAGGCTTTCTACTCCCGTAAGGATTTACACCCTCGGAAACCCTGTACAGGGTCACTATGGGTTGGAACCGACTTGACGGCACTTAACAACAACAACAACAACAATGATTCTTGAAGCTATGCCACAGATATTTTAAATATCAGTAGGTAGACCCACAGTGGACAGATTTCAGCAAAACTTCCAGACTAAAATAGACAAGGAAGAAAGGGAGGCAAATCCCTTCTGAATAGTTAGCCACTGAAACTTTGTGAGTATCAGAGGGACATTATCTGATATAGTACCAGAAGATGATACCCTCAAGTTAGAAAGTTCTCAAATTATGGCTGAGGAAGAGCTGCCTCCTCAAAGTGGAGTTGACCTCAATGATATGGATGGAGTAAAGCTTTTGGTTCCTCCTTTGGCAGATGAAATATAACTCAAAATGAGGAGGAACAGTTACAAATCTCAATTAGTAGTTGAAATGTGGAATTTGTAAAGTAGAAAAATTAGAAGTCATCAAAAGTGAAATAGAATGCATAATGATAGATACTTTAGGCATTAGTAAGCTGAAATGGACTGGTATTGGCCATTTTGAATCAGAAAAGCATATGGTTTACTATGCCAGGAACCACAAATTAAAGAAGAATGCCATCCTATTCATCGTCCAAAATAGCATTTCAAGATCTATCTTGAAGTACAATACTGTCTGTGATAGGCTAATATTCCTATGCCTACAAGGAAGACTAGCTAAAACCACTATTATTCAAATTATTTACCCAACAATTACTAAGGCCAGTGGTGATGAAACTGAAGAATTCTACCAACTTCTTCAGTCTGAATGCAATCAAACATGCAATCAAGATACATTGATCATTACTGGTTGTTGGAGCATGAAAGTTGGAAACAAAGAGGAAGGATCTGTCGTAGTAATATATAACATGGTGACAGAAACGGAGCTGGAGATCACATGATAGAATTTTGCAAGACCAGTGACTTATTTCTTGCAAATAACTTTTTCAACAACATAAATGGTGACTATGCACATGAACCTCACAAAATGAAATATATAGGCATTAAATTGACTACGTCTGTGGAAAGAGAAGATGGAGAAATTCAAAATCGTCAACCAAAACACAGGGGCCATATGTAGAACAGAACATCATTTACTCATATGCAGATTTAGACTTAAGTTGAAGAAAAATAAAACAAATTCACAAGAGCCAAAATATGACATGAGTATATCTCATCTGAATTTAAAGAACATGTTAAGAATAGATTTGATGCTTTCAACACTAATGACCAAAGACTGAGCAGTTGGATGACGTCAAGAATATCATACATAAAGAAAACAGAAGGACAGTAAAGAGAAAGGAAAGAAACACAAGGCCAAAATGGATGTCAGAAAATACTCTGAAACTTGTTCTTGAACATAGGGAAGCTAAAATGACTGGAAGAAATAATGAAGTAAAAGATGTGAACAGAAATTTTCCAAGGGCAGCTCTAAAACAAAAGTAATGAATTATATTAAAATGTACAAAGAGCTGGAGTTACAAAGCCAAAAGGGAAGACCACACTCAATCTTCAGAGGGATGCATGATTGAAGTATTTTATGAGCAAAATGTTGAATGGTGCAAGAAGCATGAAAAGAAGAAGGAAAAAATGCAGAGTCATTGTATTAAAAAGAATTAGTCAATGTTAAAGCATTTAAGAGTTAGTAGTATATGATTAAGAAGCTATGATATTGGAGGAAGAAGTTCAAGTTGCATTGGAAGCATTTTTGTAAAAACAGGGCTCCAGGAATTGATGGACTATAAATAGAAATAGTAAAACAAACTGATTCGGTCCTGGAGTCACTGACTTGTCTGCACCAAGAAATTTGGAAGACAGTTACTTGGCCACCCGATTGGAAGACATCCATATCTGTGGCCATTCAAAAAAAAAAAAAAATTACCGAGCAGAATGCAGAATTCTCAAACAATATCATTAATATTAAACACAAGCAAATTTTTGCTGAAGATACTTCAAAAACAGTTGCAGCAGTACATTGATAGGGAGCTACCAAAAATTCAAGCTATATCTAGAAGAGGTTGTGGAATGAGGGATGGCATTGCTGATGTTCAGATGGATCTTTGCTGGTGGCAGAAAATACCAGAAATGTGATTACTTTTGCTTTATCAGCTATGCACAGGCATTTAGCTATGTGGATCATAACAAACTTTGGATAACATTGGGAAGAAAGGAAATTCCAGAACACTTGATTGTTGAGGAACCTGTACACAAAGAGGCAGTAATTTGAACAGAACAAGGAAATACTGATTGATTTAAAATCAGGAAAAGTGTGTGCTAGGTTTGTATCTGTTCACCATAATTATTCAATCTGAATTCTGAGAAAATGATTTGAAAAGCTGAATTACATGTAGAAGAACATGGTACCAGGATTGGAGAATTATTCATTAACTTGAAATGTACAGATGACACAACCTTACTTGCTGAAAGTGAAGAGGACGTGAAATACTACTTATGAAGATCAAAGACCACAGCTTTCAATATGGGTTGCACCTCAATATAAAGAAAATAAACTGGACTAATAAATAACATCATGGTTAACAGAGAAAAGATTGATGTTGCCAAAGACATCAATTTGCTTGGATCCACAATCAGGACTGATGGAAAGATAGATCAAGAAATCAAATGACATATTATGTAGTAAATCTGCTTCAAAATACCTCTTAAAAGTGTTAAAGAGTAAAGATGTCAATTTGAAGACTAAGTCTCTATTAGAACAACAAATCTGTATTGGAAGAGGCACAGGCAGAACATTCATAGAAGTCAGGATGCAGAGACTTTGTCTTTCATACTTTGAGACATATTATCAGAAGGGAGCAGTCCTTGAAAAAGGACATTATGCTTATCCTAATGTGGCATCATTGATGGCGTCAAGTGTGGCAGCGGTAGTGAGGTTGGCCCAGGATCGGACATTGTTTCGTTATGCTGTGCATGGGGTCGCTATGAGTCGGTTCCGACTCGATGGCACCTGAGAACAACAACAACAATGTGGTATAGTGGGTTAAAGCACTGGACCGCACGGTCCATTTGAACCACAGGTTGGTTCTAACAAGGTTGGTATTAACAGCAACAGTAACAAGGGTGAGTGAAAAAGGAATATCCCCAAGCACATTGGATTGGCACAATGGTAACAATAATGGGCTCAAGTAATAACTATAGTGAGGATGGTGCAGGGTCAGGCAGTGTTTCATTCCATGTGCATGGGATTGCTGTTAGTGGCAGCTGGTCCAACGGCACCTAAAAACACCAACAACAATCTAGCTGTACTTCTTCCAGTCTGTGGTACTTACAATATTCTTCACCAACATCATAATTCAAATGCATTGATTCTTCTTGTATCTTACTTATTCATTGTCCCACTTCCACATGCAAATGAGGTCATTGAAAATACCATGGCTTTCATCAGGTGCACCTTAATCCACAAACTGACAGCCTTGCTTTTGAACACTTTAAAGAGGTCTTGTGCAGCAGATTTGCCTAATACAGTAAGTCATTTGACGTCTTGATTGTTGCTTCCATTAGTGTTGATAGGGGATCCATGCAAAATAAAGTCTTTCACAACTTCCATCTTTTCTCCATTAATCATGATGTTACTTATCCAAGAATTTTTGTTTTGTTTACCTCAAGGAGCCACCCATAATGAAGGTTGTAGTCTTCAATCTTAATCTGTAAGTATTTTAAGGCATCTTAGCTTTCAGCAAGCAAGGTTGTATCATCTGCATATTGCAGGTTGTTATTGAGTCTTTCTTCAGTCCTGATGCTCCACTCTTCTCCATGTAATCCAGCTTCTCAGATTCTTTTCTCACCATACAGATTGAATAAATATGGTGAAAAAATACAGCATTGTAACATACGTTTCCTGATTTGAAACCATCCAGTGTCCACCTGTTCTGTTTCAATGCCAGAAACTTGGTCTATATACAGTTTCCTCCTGAGCACAATTAAGTGTTCTGGAATGCCCATTCTTTGCAATGTTATTCATAGCTTGTCATGGTCCACATGGTTGAAAGTCTTTGCATAATCAATAAAACACAGGAAACATCTTTCTGGTATTCTCTGCTTTTAGCCAAGATCCATCTGACGTCCCGTGTTCCACATCTTCACCTGAATTAGTCTAGAACTTCTGTCAATTCCCTGTAACAACAGCCATTTTACTTGCATGTGGTATTAATGATATTGACCAATGATTTCCACATTGGATTAGCTCTCTAAAGAGAGAGCAGGTATGAATCTCTTCCAGTCAGTTATTTAGGTAGCTGTCTTCCAAATTTCTTGGCATAGATGAATGAGTGAGTGTCTCCAGTGCTGCATCAGTTGTTGAAAGATTTCAATTTGTATTCCATCAATTCCTGGATCCATGTTCTTTGACAATGCCTTCAGTGCACCTTGGATTTCTTCCTTCAGTACCATTAGATCTTGATCATATTCTTCCTCTTGAAATAGTTAAACATCAACTATTTCTTTTTTGGTCGGTAACTCAGCATATCCTTTCTATCTTGTTTTGATGCCTTCTGCATAATTCAGAATTTTACCCATATAATCCTTCATTATTGTAAGCTTAGTTTAAATTTTTTTCTTCAGTACTTTTAGCTTGAGAAATTCTGGGCATGTTTTTTCCTTTGGTTTTCTAAATCTATGTCTTTGCACATTTCATTATAATACTTGACTTTGTCTTCTCAAGTTGTCTTTTGAAACTTCTTGTTCAGCTCTTTTACCCCTTCATTTTTTACATCTGCTTTAGCATCTCTATGCTGGACAGCAAGTTTCACAGTCTCTTCTAGCATGTATTTTGGTCTTTTCCTTCTTTTATGTCTTCTTACTGACTTTTTGTTTTTCTTCCTATATGATGTTCTTGATGTCACCCACAACTCTTCTATTCTTCAATCATTAGTGTCTAATGCATCTAATCAGTTCTTGAGGTGATCTCTAAATTCAGGTGGGATATATTCATGGTCAGCTAGATTACTTCTTAGAAATAAGGATGACCAGTCCCTGGAGAAGGACATCATGCTTGGTAAAGAAGAGGCTCAGCCCCAAAGAAGAAAACCACCTGCAAATGGACTGACACAGTGATCGCAACAATGTGCTGAAACATAACAACAGTTGTGAGGATGGCTCAGGGTCAGGCAGTAGTCCATATGCTTGTGCTTAATGTTGCTTTGAGTCAGAACCAGCTCGAAGGCACATAGCAACAACAACATTATTTTGTAGCAATGCTTTGTCTTACCCTCTTATATATGTATGTATTGCTGTGGTTTAATCAGGCTGCTAACCCCAAGATTGGTGTTTTAAACCCACTAGTGGCTCTGTGGGAAAAAGATGAGACTGTCTGCTCCTGTAAAGATTTATAGTCTCAGAAACCCAAACTCTGCTCTGAGTCAGAATTGACTTGACGACAATGGGCTGTTTTGTTACACACACACACACACACACACAAATTTATATATTCAGAACCCCAGTAAGTTAGTGAGTTGAGCATTGGCCTTCTAACCACAAGGTTGATGGTTCAAACTCACCAGCTGCTCTCCAGGTGAAAGACAAGGCCTTGGAAAAATTTACAACCCCAGTAACTCAGGAACAATTCTACTTTAAGGTTGCTATGAGTTGGAGTTTACTCTATGGCAGGGGGTTTGCTTGGGGTTAGATATAGATAAAGATATAGATATATAGATACAGATATAGATATGTGTGTCTATGCACTTATATGTGGGTTTATATGTTTATCTATATATATGTATGTATGTGTGACATTGTAGGATCAGAAATGGAGTGCAAACCACAAGGTCAGCAGTTCAAACCCACCAGTTCAAACCTTTGGGAACCCTATATAGGGTTGCTATGAGTCAGAACTGACTCAGTGGTACTTAACAACAACAATAACATATTGTGTATATATAAACATATATTATATATATACATATCTGGTAGCGTAGTGGTTA
>NW_006408681.1:7678021-7682060 GCF_000296735.1 Chrysochloris asiatica
TCATCTTTCTCCCGCGGAACAGCTGGTAGTTTCGAACTGCTGAACCTGAGGTTCACAGCCCGATTCGTAACCACTACGCTACCAGAGCTCCTTTAATAATATATATTTATTACATGGACATTACATGGATTCACAACTATGAACCTGAAAGTAAACAGGATAGAATGGAAATATCCTCAGTCACTGACCAAGAAAACGTTCAAGAGTCACACATCAACTGGAAAATTGATGCTTACAGTTTTCTGGGCAAGTATTGGAACATTATCAGCAAAAAGGTTCAATAATCAACAATCTTCAGTGAGATACTCACTGAAGATCTGAAGACTAAATGCAAAGGACTGCTATCCAAGGACTTTGTCATCTTGCATGACAATGCACATCCCCTGCACACTTCTGCCCATACTGTTGACACTCTGCAAAACTTCTATTTGAGGTGTTAAAGCATTCTCCCTACAGTCCTGATCTTATTCCATCCGACTTTTATCTGTTTGGTCCCCAGAAAGCAGTCCTTCAAGGATGAAGATTCATCTCTGATGAAAAAGTAAAAACAGCAGTGAATTCCTGGCTAGAAGCTCAGCCCCAAACCGTTTTTAATAAGGGGATACGAAACTTGTTGACAGATGGACAAAGTGTATTGGAAAGCAAGGAGATTATGTCAAAAAATTGATGTATTTGTCTTTTCTAAAAGTTGATAAAAATAAATTCTACAGCCTGAGTGTGGATAATTCTTGATTCACTCTTGTGTATGTGTGTATATTTGCAGATATGAATGACATACATCAGACTTTACAATTATGATTTGCATATGTGGCATTGCATGAAATAAGTAAAGAGAAGCTGAAGCTCTGTAATTTTTGGCATACTTTCCCTTTCAGCAACAAGAACTGCCTTTTGAAAACCTAGAGTATCCATGTTGAAAATGTTCTCCAATATGCTCAACATTGCCTTGGGATGAATTCCTCTAGAAAACGTGGGTCTGGAGAATGCTTACTTTCATTTTGCAGTTTTATAAACCTTTTAATGGTGACTTTATGTAATGTGAAGCTCTTGCACTGCCCTCTGCTGTTTTCTGAACTGAATAACGAAGGTGTTTTACATCAAATTCAATAAAACTTTAGCATGTTCTTGGCATCAGATACAAGAGCATTTTTTTTTTAAAGCAGTATAATAGAGAAAGTATAGGTTTTTGAATCAGACAGAATGAATCTGCAACTCAACCCCACCTCATACGAGCTGTGTAATTGCAGAGAATTTATTTAAACACTTTATAGCTCCATTTCCATGTATGCAACATGTGAATAGCAGTACCTATTTGAATTGTATTATAAAGATAAATAATGCATACAGAGTTCCTAAAAGAAAATAGATGTCATGGTATGGAACTATTATAATAGAGAATTGTACTTGTGAAGACAGTAAGATAAGTGGAGACTCTGGCAGTGTAGGATAATGTAGCAGAAGGAGAGATTGATGGATGACTATTATAATATCCAATATCTAAAAGGGTATATCAGCTATGAAGATGAACTTGCTTTAGGAAGTCTAAATTTGTAGCCCACTGAAGACCAGTCAGTAAAGGGAAAGAAATTAGAAGATGGGAAAACATTTAGGAGCCTAGTGCAGTATATAGGAATGAAATATGAGGACACAATTGTTGTTTTTGTTAGACAATTGTGTGGAGTCACTTCTGACCAAGGAGCTTCCAAGGAGCAGCAGCCAACCTTGCAGTTCAATCCAACTCTGCAGTTTAGCACATTAAACCAGAGTGCTATACCAGGACTCCATAATTAGACGGTATAATTAGGGGTCATCAATACCCATGTGAAGGGCGGTCAAGTCAAGGCAATCATTGCTGTTGTGTGCCATAGAGTCAGTTCTGACTCTATGTATAGAATATTTCTGAGAGTGTATTGTATAGGATTTCTGAGAGTGACTGATAGGTTTGAACCGCTGACCTTGCAGTTAGCACAGTTAACAGTTCTGCGCTTATCCTAATGTTCACACCAAAACTGTTTCTAAATAATACAGCAATATAATAGATGTAGAGTGTGAAGCAAAGAAAATTTGAGTCTGGATATATTGAAGGATGGTGGTGACCATATTTAGCAAGTCGTTATGAAGGTGGGGACAGGAAAGGGGGAGGGAACCAAAGTAATATTTATTTAGCATCTACTGTGCTGTAGGATAAGCACTTGATTACTAACCACAAAAAGTCGGCATTTCAAACCCAACAGCCCCTTCTCAGAAACCCTATACAGGGTCACTATGAGTCAGAACCACCTCAACAGCATGTAACAACAATAACAAGGGAGACAATTTTACTATATTTCTCCCCAAAGTGCCTCAATGCATACATTATTATTCTCTGATTTCAGGAGAGAAAATTGAGGCTCAGAAAAGATGTGAGTTGCATCATGACACCTATTAGAAAGCAGATATTCAAAATTGGGTTTATCTAATTTCCAAAGCTATGCCCTTTCAACTAAGTCATTTATTATAGCATCAGTGAAAGAGAAGCAGTAAATAAACAGGACTTGGTTTATGCATAAAGACACCAGCATGAATGGTATTCAAGGAGGCCTTAGTAGAGGGGATAAGATGTTCAAGTGTCATGAGTCTACCCAAGTCCACTTAGTAGCATTCTCATTTAAATTTGTGGTTGCTGGATATTCTGTTTTGGGTCATATTTAAAATGAACCATAGATAAAATTAACATTTGGCTTAAGGTTTCTCCAAATTCATCACTGTCTTGCACCTGCAGCCCATTTTCAGTCTCCTGGAGTCCTGGTGTGGTGCTGTGGGCTAATGTGCTGGACTGCAAAGTCATTTGAACCACAAGGTCAGTGGCTCAAGCTCACCAGTTGCTCCTTGGAAACCCTATACAGGGTCGCTATGGGCCAGAACTGACTTAATGGCATTTAACAACAACAACAAGAGATGCTGTGGTGCTGTGGACTAATGTGTCAGACAGCAAAGTCATTTGACTGCAAGGTCAACGGCTCAAGCTCACCAGCTGGTCCTTGGAAACCCTATACAGGGTTGCTATGGGTCGGAATTGACTTGACAGCACTTAACAACAACTAGAGATGCTAATAGGAACACTGAGTTGGATGACAATGGAGAACATTTAGATCCCTTATCTTCTACCAGGTAGACAAAGCTTAATAGCATTGAAGGATATTATTTTCTGTTTTTGAAGTGAACCTAGATTCTGAAGAGTAGCCCCACACAGGCCTTACTACCATTCTAGAATGTCTTCTAAGAATGAAATTTCAAAAAGAGATGAGAGATCAAAAAAGAAAGCCAAAGATGTGTAAAAGCAAGAAACTTCCAACCAAGAAAAGTCATAGACTCAAACTAGCCTCCCACAGATCTGAAAGCCCCAAAAGATGTCTAGTTCTGTGACGATTAATTTTACTGTCCACTTGGCTAAGCTATGGTGCCCAATTATTTGGTCAAATGCTGGTCTAGATAGCACAGTAAAGTAGTTGCTGTTGTTGTTAAGTGCCCTTGAGTCAGTTAAGACTCAGAGCTACCTTGTATAGGGTTTCCAAGGAGTTATTGGTGTATTTGAATTGCCAACCTTGTGATTAGCAGTCCAGTGCTTATCCAACAATGCCACACATATAATTAGAAAAGCTGCCTTAAGTGAAGCAGATTACCCTCCATAATGTGGAGCCTCATCTAGCAATTGAAGGTGGTTAAGAACCAAAAGGTGGTTTTTTGTTTTGTTTTAACTAAGGAGTATCCTGTCTCAAGACTATAAATAGATATCTTTCAGGAACTTCCTTTTTTTTCCTCTTGCCATACTTACAGAGTTTACGACACAATACTGTTGTAATCTCTTCCTAGTCACCTGATCCACAGACTTCGGAGTACAAGCCTGCTGGAATCTATTGTGCATTGCTTCATCTACAGATTTTCAAGTCCCTACAGAAACCCTCTGGTAGCGTAGTGGTTACGAATTGGGCTGCGAACCTTAAGGTCAGCAGTTCGAAACTACCAGCCGCTCCGCGGGAGAAAGATGAGGCTTTCTACT
>NW_006408681.1:7683215-7719456 GCF_000296735.1 Chrysochloris asiatica
TAAACTTCATCTCTCATACTTCAGACATGTTGTCAGGAGGGACCAGTCACTGGAGAAGGATATTGTGTTTGGTAAGGTGAAGGGTCAGAGAAAAAGTGGCAGCATCAATGGGCTCAAGCATGGCAACAATTGTGAGGTTGGCCCAGGACCGGGCAATGCTCTGTGCATAGGGTCACTATGAGTCAGTATCGACTTGATGGCACCTAACAACAACAGCAACCATTGCATTTGTTTTTAGATCATAACTGGGTTTTGATTTGATAAGAAGCAGATATCAAGTCAAATCACATTTATATGAGTGATTTATTAGGGGAAACAGTGAATGAGCATGTGGGAAAGTCCTTAGACTATGATTTTTGTCTGTCAGCTATGGAAGAAGAGATAGAAGGAAAGAGAACTAGGATTAAAGAAAAGTGGGGACTGATGAGGCATCTTTATTATGACAAAACTAGTTATTGGAGGCATTCTCTGTCTCTCTAGAATGCATCTACTTTGTTCAGTCATTGGCATAACTGTGGTAGTTGATTCAGAGCAGCAGCACCTCGTACACTGCTCATTTGTGTCCCCTGAGGTAGAAGAACTCAGCAACATGTTTTCATTGCTGTCTCAATATGTAGATTCTGAAAAGTGGTCCTAGACAGGATTCACTGACCCCAGAAGTGTCCATACTGGACTATTAGAGGAAATTGCACAGTCAAAACTAAACAACTGGGTTTTGAAACTCAAGTCCTGGGTTCAATATTTTGCTTTACTGCTTGGCTGAAGTAATATAAGAGTCTTGCTACCACCACTACCATTCAACATTACATTAGTATAATATGACAAGAAAAGGAAATAAGTGTGTCATAAATGGAGAGAAAGAAATATAATTTTTTTCATTAAAAGATAAGATGATTTCAGGTTTAGAAGATCCAAAAGACTAGGTCAATTATTAAAATTAAAATTAAAACTTAAGCAATGGTGTTATACATTGTTATTGTTGTTGCTGTTAGGTGCTGTCCAATCAGTTTTTACTCATAACTACCCTCTGCAAAACAGAACGAACCATTGCCCAGTCCTGTGCTATACTTATAATTATTACGTTTGAGCCCATTGCTCCTGCCACTGTGCCAATCCATCTTGTTTGGGATCTTCTTCTTTTTCATTAACTCTCCACTTTGCCAGGCATGATATTCTTCTCCATGGACTGGTCCCTGCTGATGACATGTAAGACGTATGAGAGATGATGTCTCACCATCTTGGCTTCTAAGGAGCATTATGGTTGTATTTCTTTCAACACAGACTTGTATGTTCTTTTAGCAATTCATGGTACTTTTAATATTATTTTCTAATACCATAACTCAGATGAATCAATTTTTCTATGGTCTTTCTTATTCCAACTATTATATTACATGCAGATGAGGCTACTGAAAATACTAAGGCTTGGGTTAGGCTCATGTTAGACTTAAACTGACATCTTTGCTCTTAAAGAGGTCTTGAGCAGCAGATTTGCCTAGTGAAATATTTCGTTTGTTGTTTGGTAAGTCAATAAACAAATATCAAATGTTTTGCTATAACCCATAATAAAAAATGGAAAGTAGAGAGAACAAACAAGATGGTGGATTGGGTAGAAGTTCAGTGAGGATCTCCATCAGTAAAAACAAAGAATACTAGACCAAGTAGGTTCAGAGGATGGTGCCAGAACTCTGAACCACATATAAGGGAATATTTAAAAGATTGGAAGGCTTACAACTAGGGAAATTTGTAGCAGAAGCAAGAAATCCATTGCTTTCTAATTCAAGATGCTCAACTGCTCCCAGAACCGCCATCTTGGGAGAGACCAAGTGGGGGAAGGATCAGAGCAGTCACAGACGCCTGACAGAACCGCGGTGTGGCAAAGGTGTGGGCATTCTATTTAAAAAAAATAAATAAATAAATATATATGTTCATTGGTCTCTTGCTGGCTGTGCACCTCAATTCTGGTGACTAGAGGGGTGCCTGAAGAAGTGGACATCCCATCCCCCACCCCCAAAGTGTTCTACTATGCATGTGCACAGATAACCTTGAAATTAAAGGTGACAGTTTCAACTTAAAACCAAACGGTAGTACAAAACAGCCACAGTCAATCCCTGAACTGTTTATCATTAGGAAAAAGGCCTAAATGGGGATTGTGGAGTGGGATAGGCAGACTAAAAAGGAAACAGTAGGCCAAAAATTAAATCCTGAGTCACGTTATAATAACCAACAGTTGGCATCATGAAATTTATCAGGAAGAAGAGTGAAAAGGGAAGTCCATCTCCTGATCACATCTACCTGGAGGCAAACAGAAAATATAAAAAATACCAAAATACACACCCATCTAAGTATTAAGGCCACCAATACTCCTGAATACATCCATAAAAGAGAAACAGATGACCATATCAGCACATGTCCAGAAACGAGATAAAGCAACTTAGGCAAATGAGCTGGAAGTAGACTTACACTCCATACTGAAAGATGTGCATGTTTTGGAAATGCCTGAGAAGGAATTCAGAAAAATGATTATAATATGTACCAAAACATTATATAATGAGTTGAGAAAAAGAAGGAGAAGTCAGAAAAGCGCTAGAGGAACAATCAAATAAGATAGATACAGCATTGGAAACAAGTCAAAACCTACAGAAAGAGGTTCAAATGATTAATAATAGAGTATCAGAAATAAACAATACACTGAAAGGGCAAAGGAGTAGAATTCAAGAGATGGAAGCCAGAACTAGTGACCTGGAGGACAAATCTCTCAATACCACTAAGATAGAAAAGCAAGCAGAAAAAAAGGATGAAAAAATACTAAGAAGGTCTAAGATTCATGTTGGACAACATGAAGAGGAATAACTTAAGAATTATCAACATTCTGTAGCAGGAAGAATCACACAAGTCCACAGAGGAGATAATTGAAGAGCTGCTGGAAGAAAATTTCTCTAACATCCTGAAAAGTGAAAAGATAAGCATTCAAGAAGCTCAATGAACCCCAGAAAGGATAGATGCTAAAAGAAAATCACCAAGACATATCATAATCAAGCTCCCCAAAATCAAAGATAAGGACAGAATCCTGAAAGCAGCTAGGGAAAAGAGAAGCGTTACATACAAAAGCAAGCAAGTCAGATTAAGCTTGGATCTCTCAGCAGAAACCATGCAGGCAAGAAGGCAATGGAGAGACAAATATAAAACCCTGAAAGAAAAAAAACTTCCAACAAAGATTCCTCTACCAAGCAAAGCTGTAAATCAAATACTATGGTATAATCAAAACATTCCAAGATAAACAGAAGCTAAGGGATTTTTGCCAAAACCAATCTTTCTATGAAAAACAACCTAAAGGAAGTTCCATGGACTGAGAACCCACAAGAGCAGACAACAGCCAGAGAATAACAAACATGGCAGCATCACCCTGAACTCAACTGACAAATGGAAGCATCAAGAACAGAATAAAATTATAAGAACAGAGGATCTGGGAGGTCAGTCTATGATCAAAACAGTTATAATGTGAAAGAAGGTAAACATGTAGGAACAGAAATGCAGGTGGTGAAAAGGTCAGGTAGATTATAGGATAAAATAGACTGTCTTAGATAGAGGGAAGAGTTAATAGAATATAAGGTAATCACAACAATTGGGGTTGGGGTGGGGGTTTAGTTCGGGTGTTGGGGAGGGCAATACAAGAAGGGGGAAGAGGTGAAAGAACAAGTTAGATAGGGGAACACTGAGACAGGTTTGCATGGGCTAAATAGTGATGCATGCTCAACCTTGGAACAACAGGGCTCTGTGATAGAGGGATCTAGGCATAGTTTGAAGAGGGGAAATAATACTAAAATGCTTGACAGTCTTATGAATATTGGTTTCCCTTGCCTACTATTGTAAAATAGACATTTGTGAGGGATAGAAAGGAATGTTGGAAAACATGATTACAGAAAAATTGTAAGCCCATCTTCAGCCTATAACTGATTGGAATACCTAAAAGGGGTTCTAGAACTTGCCTAGTGAAATAAGCCTCTTGCAAAGCCTTTGCAGAATATAGGACCTTAGATGGAATCCTGAGTCCTATCCAGAACCTTATGAGGTAGGACATTTCCATTAGCAAGGACAAGCAGACCATCCTGGAACAGCTAGAGTGACAGAAGATACATCTTCAAAGAAAGATCATCAGGAAAAACCCAAAACAAAATGTCAGTATACAAGAATAAGCAAGCTGTTCACCAGGAAGTCATTGATGCAAGCAATCAAGTTCCTTCAGGACAAACTCCCCTCTAATACTGAAACTCAAAGGGAACACAAGAAGAACAGGCATATAAACTTGCTGTCAACCACATTGATCTACTGGTGAGTGGAAGAGGGGGAAAGGCAGCAATGAAGAAATGGGCTGAGTTCAACCATGGTCCATTGACTTCCATTGACCTGGAGATGAGAGAGAGAAAAGGAAGGGCTGGTTGATCCAAAGTGTGGTAAGATCTGAGGACACTTGAGCCCATGGACAAGGAAATAGCCACAGAGGGCTAGAGCTGAGAGTGAAGCATCCAGCTGATATGAAGTGAGGGGAAAGGCACAAGAACACCCAAACTCCATTGTACACAATACACATAAAATGCAGTAATTTATTTCATGGATCTTTATGGGAATGATAATCAAATTTCTAGAAGTAAACATAGAATATCTTCATGAACTTGGGTTAAAGTGTTCTTAAACAAGATCTAAAAGCACTAACCATAAAAATGACTGATAAACTGTACTTTACTGCATGAATTGTTGTGTGTTGTTGATAAGTGCCATCAAGTCGATTCCAAACCACAGTGACCCTGTATAGGGTTTCCAAGGAGCAGCTGGTGAGTTTGAACCACTGACCTTGCAGTTCAAATGACTTTGTAGTCTGACACATTAACCCACAATGCCACACCAGGACTGCATTAATAGCATCTGTTTATAAGAAGAAAGAACTAAGAGAGTAAAAAGGCAAGCAATGTACTAGGAGAAAATATTTGTCACAGCTATGTGGCACTGTAGCACCAGAACTGGACTGCTAACCACAAAATTGGAGGTTCAAACCCATTATTGCTTCCTGGAAACCCTATACAGTGTTGTTATGAATCAGAATTGACTCAGTGGTACGTAACATCTATGACATAAAACTATTATACAGAATATATTTACACTCTAGCAAATCAATAAGGATGAGAACATTTTAAATGTATCCAATTAAAAATTCAATTTAAAAATAGGCAAAACTTGAATTGATGTTGATCCTAAGTGCCACTGAGTCAGTTCCAACTCATAGCAATCCTGGATAGGGTTTCCGAAGGAGTGGCTGATGAGTTTGAATTGCCAATCTTGCAGTTCAAATGACTTTGCAGTCTGCTGCTTACCCAACAGCATCACCAAAGTTACCTAAATAACTACAGGGAGCACTGGTGGCGCTATAGGAAAAGCACTAGACTTCTAATCACAAGGTCAGCAATTCAAACCCGCCAGGAGCTCCACAGGAGAAGATGAAGTGTTCTACTCCCATAAAGATTTACAGCCTGGGAAATCCTATTTCGGGTTAGTATGTGTGAGTCAGAAGCAAGTCAACATCACCTAACAACAGCAAATGACTAATAAATATAGGAAATGGTTTTCAACATCTAGAAATGCAAATCACTATGAGATATTATTGTATGCTGACCAGAATAACAAATACGAAAGACAGATGAGAGCAACTGGGTTGAGGATCTGAAGCAATTGGGACTCTCGTGCATTGTTGGTGTAAATGCAAATGGATAGATCAGTTTGGTACATTATCTAACATCATCTTCAAGGGCTGATTCCTTGACTCTGGATTTCTTTTCTTTACTATATATCCAACTAAAATATGTACACATGATTACTAAAAGATGTACAGCATTGCTGGTGATAGTAGAACATGGAACCACACCATATGATCATCAACATGTCAAGTAAACTGTGATTTGTTTATGAAGTACAAGGCAATGAGAATGAGCAAAGTCATTACAACATACAACCCAATGGCGAAAAATTTTACAAAATGTTAGGTTAAAATAAAATCTGCATAGCCTGGGATTTTATTTATGTAAATTTCAGAAATAGA
Source organism: Chrysochloris asiatica (assembly GCF_000296735.1). NCBI lineage: Eukaryota > Metazoa > Chordata > Mammalia > Afrosoricida > Chrysochloridae > Chrysochloris > Chrysochloris asiatica. The sequence continues at coordinate 7,689,304 of NW_006408681.1, forward strand.
CAAGACTAATCCATGACACTAACAGTTGGGTTATTTGCGGTGAGGAGGAGGCAGTGGTGTTGCAGGATAAGAACTACATTACTAATCATAAGGTCTGTGGTTCAAACTTACCAGTCGCTCCTTGTAAACCCTGTACAGGGTCACTCTGAGCTGGAGCCCACTTGAGGGGACTTAACAGCAGGGGGCACAAGGCAAAATGTGTTCTATTTCTGATTATAATTATTATTACAGCCTTGTGCTTACTTTGTGGAAATTATTAAGTTGTATACTTATAATTCTGCATGTCTATCTCTATGAAAAATAGCCCTGGAAGCATAGTGGATTACAAGCTGGACTACTAAGTACAAGATCTGAATCTAATAGTTGCTCCACAGGAGAAAGATGAGGTGTTCTGCTTCCTTAAAGATTCACAGCCTCAGAAACCCTGTACAGGGTCACTAAGAGTCAGAATCGACTCCATGGCACATAACTACAACCACCACCATCTCTATAAAGTACACTTTCAAATAAGCAAGATTTGAACTAAACATCTTTATTGAAAGGCACAAAAATGACTTAAAATGTATGTGTGTTTGTGTGTGTGTTTGTGTACTGCAAACTTCTGGACCCAGTTCAAATGCCTACCATATATTTGGAGATTTGTTTTGTTGATGCTGTCTTTTTTAACATGAAGCCTGACATGTTACCTAAGTGGAACCAGACTATTTCTGATTGCAGCTTCATGGGAGCTGGTGGCAGAAGTTGAGGAGGGATTGTTGAAATGGATTACATTCTGATGCTCTGGAATCTAAACATTTCACAGCTTGTCCTGAAGGCATTCAGAAGGCACAATGACAAGCTTTGACAAACATACTAACAGCAAACTTGAATTCTATTTGGACCCTCAGGTAAAATCAACTAAACATGAAAATTTCTCAGAACTGTTTGATTTCATTTATAGATATTTTAAACCCAGTGTTTGGGTCCAGAGGAAAGTTTGGAACAAGTGGAATCATTTGTACATAAAACACCATTCTGAATCATTTCAACATTTTACACGATTTAGTAAAACACAACCATAATGCTATAAATGGCATAAATGTTCAATTGTATAAAATACAGACTTGACCCGTTGCATAGTGAATGAAACACAATTGTTTTCAGTTGGTCTGAACAAAAAGTACAAACATACAGACTGTGATTGTTATACCCTCCACAAACACCAGACTCACAAAAATCCCAGATGATTATAAGGATGTTGCCTCCCAGTTCCTGCTTCTGCTCTGCCTTCAAAGCCCCAACTTCAGAATTTGAGTCTATCTCTACTAAAGATTCCGGATGTGGTGTTGTAGGATAAACACTGGATTGTAAAGCACAAGGATGTTAGTTCAAATCCACCAGCTTCTTCTCAGAAACCATGTACAGAGTTGCTATGAGTTGGGACTGACTCAATGGCATTTAACAACAACAACTTAAGAAACTGGGCTTGAGCTATTGTTTTCCTGCTACAATTTATATCAGAATTATGAATTAATTGTTGTTGTTGTGAAGTGCTGTTGAGTGGGTTCCAACTCACAGAGACCCTGTGTAGGGCTTCCGATGAGTGATTGGTGGGTTTGAACTGCTGACCTTGCCATTAGCTTATCCTACAGTGTCACACCAGGACTCCAATCTGTTACTGAAGACATAGGGAAATAAGATGGTTGGCATTGTTTTTAAATATTGAATGTTATTGTAAGTACAAACAGGATAGTGTCTTAGCTCAGAAACACCAAAGGAAAAGTAAGAATAAATAGACAAATTTAGTATTACCGCTTAAGAGATGGAGCCTTGATGGCAATTGAAGTATTAGCATTATTAATATTTTTAAATTAATACTAGTGTAAAATGCATTTTAAATGGTTAAACTATTTATGTAAAACATGAAATAAAAACCTATATTAGTAGTAACAGTAACAACAACATTCATAAAAACAGTATTTATTGAGTGAATCTTACTTTACAAATAATTCATTTTTATAACAACACATGAGGTTAGTGTTAGTCATTCCTGAGTCAACTCTGACTCATGACAAGCTTATGCAGAAGAGAACAAAATATTGCCTGGTTCTATGTCATCAAAAGGAGCCTTGATAGCATAATGGCTACATGTTGGGCTACTAACCAAAAGGTCAGCAGTTCAGATCCACCAGCTACTCCAAAGATGAAAGATGAGGCTTTCTACTCCCATAAAGAGTTACAACCTCAGAAACCCTATACAGGGTTGTTATGAGTCAGAACAAATCCGGTGGCTTACCACCACCACCACCACCACGCCATCATGTTTAGCTAGCCAAATGCCAGGCCAAGGATGAAAGTAAGGCCATGATTCCAACTTAGATTCTGGCTTTTGATCAGGGTCCCAATGATGATCAGGGCCTCACAAATTTCCCAAAGTAGAGTCCTACAAAAGCCAAGGTGAGGGCAGACATGCAGATGTGACCCATGGGCTGCCATTTCCATGGGCCTGTTATCCTCCTGTGCTATTTATACAAGCAAGCCTGGAGCTGTTGACAAAAGATTAAGTTTATGTGTTTGTTATGTCCTTTGCAAAACTTTCATAAACCTTCCTAGATATAGCTGACCATCCCCCTCTCTCTTTTTTTTAAATCTCAATGGATGTTCTACTTCATGTCTCATATCACAACCAGTACATACAAATTTATAACAAACTGCCACCTTTAAAATCTGTCAGTTATTGCATTTGTCAGTTAAGAAGCATTCTATTTTATTATGTAATATGCCTTGATAGATTAATTTAAGGTAGATGTTAAGCTGCCAGGATCTGGGATTTGACTAGTGTCAAGGCATTAGAGGAAGGAGAAATACTGGGAGATTCAGAGGGATTTAGAAAGAAGGGAAGAGCCTGAGAGGGAAAGAGGAGCAACCAAGATTGTATACTGTGCTGTACTATGCCAGACCTTGTCACCCCTACTGATTCCAATCTAGATTCATAAACTACCCTACTTATTTCTGGTGTTTGAAGGACATCATTTAATTTCAGCCCTGCGAACAAAATACAAAATATATTTAATGAGGGAAAAACATCTTACCGCTATGTTGAAACTTGCCCTTAAAAATATCGGATTCTGTTGTCTAGCGTTAGAACCATGACATGCCACTGATTTCTCAATTCAGCAACTTTTTGAAAGATCAATATTAAGAAAGCTACAATATGACGAGGAAAAAGTTTCATTTTCTTAAGAATATTTTCTTAATATCTTTTCAAACAAGATTTTTTTACAGAAGCAAATTTTCCCTTAATTTTGTTTCAATAGTTATAAAGCAAAAAAGAAAAATGAAATAATTAGGAAGCATTCCTGTGAATTTTGTAGTCCTGTTGTGTTGCAGTCGGAAAAACACTCAACCTCAAAGTCAGTTTGAATTGCTAGGTCGGCAATTCAAACTCACCAACTGCTCCTCAGAAACCTTATACAGGTTGCTATGAGTCAGAACCAACTCTACAGCACTTAACAACAACCTATGAATTTCAAAGCTCAAAAGACCATTTTCAGATGGCAGATTCCTCAGAAGGGTCAAGGCTCTGTGCTAAGAAAGAATCCCCAGAATGAACCAGGCTCTGTGCACAACTACAAATGACAGGATTTAATCTTTGAATTTAAAACAGCTCCAGCCTCATATGAGATTTTTAGAAATTTACAAATCAAAACAACTCTCTCCCTCTCAGTGATAGGATCAGGTTCAGTTACTAACTAAAAGTTGGGGTTTGAATCCATCCAAAGGTAATGAAAGACCTGAGGACCTGCTTCATGTAGGCAACTGGTGTAGTTTATGGTCTTTACTAGGTAGCATCCATTAGGTACCATAGGATAAGCTCTGGAGTGATATCCAAAAGGTTGGTAGTTCAAATCCACAAGCTGCTCCTTGGAAATCCTACTCAGGATAACTATGAGTTGAACTAACTCTGTGATACTTAACAACAGCTTCTGTTAATACTTTTAGGTTCAGCCCTGTTCGTACTGTACGATGAGCAATGGACTGCTAACCACAAAATCACCAGCCACTCTGTAGGACAAAGATTTACAGTTCCCATAAAGATTTGCAGTTTCTCAGAAACAGGGTCACTATGAGTTGGTCTTGACTAGATGGCTGTGGGTTTGTTGTTTTGTTTGGGGTACTCATTGTTGTTGTTAAGTGCCATTGAGTCACTGCTGGCTAATTGTGACCTTGTATAGGGCTTCAAAAGAAGTTCTGGTAGCACAGTGGTTAGGAATTGGGCTGCAAACCACAAGGTCAGCAGTTTGAAACGACCAGCTGTTCCACGGGAGAAAGATGAGGCTTTCTGCTCCTGTAAAGATTTACAGCCTCGGAAACCCTACTCAGGGTCGCTATGAATCAGAACCTACTCCACAGCACATAACCACCACCACGATAGGGTTTTGAAGGAGCAGTTGATGGGTTTGAACTGTCAACTTGACAACACTTAACAGCAACAAAATTCTACCATATAATGTGCTAACATTTGAAGATACTGAAGTGAACAAGACAGGAAAAAAACAATTCCATTGATGTTCCAGGTCCCAAATGCGGTCTTTTATGGAAATGAGTGTGTGAACTACTGAATTAAAGTTCCTTAGATTAAATATAAAGAAGTATTTTAACACACTTTTATGAACAAGATGTAGGTATTATATGTATGCTTACTTGTGTATGTCGGTGCTGGGTTGAATCTCCTACAATTAACTCTTCAGTCAATCTTGGGTACTATCAGAGATTGAGGTTGGTTGGTTGGTGGTATGCCGTGGAGGTGGTTCCAACTCATAGCGATCCTCCATAGGGTTTCCAAGGCTGTAAGTCTTTAGCGTAGTGGTTACGAATCGGGCTGCGAACCTTAAGGTCAGCGGTTCGAAACTACCAGCTGCTCCGCGGGAGAAAGATGAGGCTTTCTACTCCCGTAAAGATTTACACCCTCGGAAACCCTGTACAGGGTCGCTATGGGTCGGACCCGACTCAACGGCACTTAACAACAACAACAACAAGTCTTTACTAAAGTAGAAAGCCTCATCTTTCTTCTGTGGAACAGCTCGTAGTTTCAAACTGCTGACCTTGAGGTTAGCAGACCAACTCATAACCACTATGCTACTGGAGCTAGGTAATATAGATGTTACGTGTAAAATATTTTGACTAGCCATCTAAAGACTACAAAACCCCGTGACACTAAGACCCATCACAAAGGACCAGTTCCCAAAGAGTGACTTTGTAATATCTTCATCACAGTCATACACAAAAATATAGGGAGATGCTGTTAATAAAGAAAGAAATTATTTTATGGAGGCAGGGTAATATGATGAAAATTAACACTGTCAGAATTATGGCAGGGAGAAAAATGTATTAAGTGTATGCGTTTCTGTTTGTGTGTGTTAAAGGGAAAAAGAGAAAATAGGCATCCCGCTCACCCCATTTCTAGGAAATAAACAGCTATTGAAGGATAATGTCCCTGGGTAAAAGAGGCTGCAGCAGAACTGATAATATTTTACTGAGTCATTGTTTTGGTACTATATTGTTGTTAAGTGCCATCGAGTCAGTTCCGACCTATAGCGACCCTGTATAGGGTTTCCGAGGAGCAGCTGGTGAGCTTGAACCGCTGACCTTGCAGTTCAAACGACTTTGCAGTCTAGTGCATGAACCCACAGAGCCACACCAGGACTCCTTTTGGTACTAGTTATGCTTTATTTTATGAAGACTCGGTATCTTTTCAGACAAAAAACAATTAATTGTTTGACTGGCTGAGTGAATTTTTGTGCTAACTTTGAAATACTCTCAGGTAGAAAAATAGTGTGAATGTGTGTATTTACAATGAAGTGCCCAGTGAGGCAAACTTTCTTAGGGGGTCAGAAAACAACCATGTAAAAGTTATTTGCTGTTATTTGCTGATGGTAGTGGGATCAAACCACTTTGAGTCAGTTGTTATTAATTTGAGAAGGTCATCACATTATGGGCCCCTCAGTTGTAGAAATCAAAGCAAATATCCCACGCATTATTCAGGGGGAAATAGATTGATTTTTCACTCTGTAGGATTTTGTTTGGTGCTAGATTTGCAGGAGACTTACCAACTACTCACCTGACTCATCAGGTTTCTTCATTGATGTTTCTGGGAGGAAAAATGCAGACTATTCCCTTTTGTCTGTCAAATTTATTAAGCATTCTTACCAACTGAGAGGGAAAAAAGCAAAAGACCCTCTAAAAGGTAAGGGGTCAGCAGTAGTACCTATATTGTTGAAAAGGAGGCCCAGAAGTGCAGTGGATGCTGAAACTCCTTCTAAGGCACGCACACTGACTCCATAGACAGGGCTTGAGGAGTTGACTCTGTGTGCTAAGATGGGAATTCCTAGGTGATACAAATGATTAACACCTTTAGCTGTTAACTGAAAAGTTGGTGGTTCAAGTCCCTTCTGAGGTGCCTTAGAAGAGAGACTTGGTGGTTTACTTCTGGAAAATACGCCACTGAAAATCCTATGGAGCACTGCTTTACTCTAATACACATAGGGTTGTCATGAGTTAGAATTGACTTGAGGGCAACCAGTACTGGTGTGACATGATAGTCACCAAGAACTCTAATACTAGATACCAATCTGCCTTTGAACAGATTTCTTAGAGCTGAGTAAGCAAGTCTGAGCCCCCGTTTCTATATGTTATTGTTAAATATCACTGAGTTGGCTCTCCGACTCATAGTTACCCTGTGCACAACAGAATAAAATACTGCCCGGTCCTGTGCCAACCTCACAATCATTGTTAAGCTCGAACCAATTGCTGATGCCACTTTGCCAATCCATCTCGTTGGGAGTCTACCTCTTTTTCTCTGACCATCCACTTTATCAAGCATGAAGTCCTTCTCCTGAAACTGATCCTTCCTGATAATATGTCTAAAGTATGAAACACAGAGTCTCGACATCCTGGCTTCTAAGGAGCATTCTGGCTGTGCTTCGTCCAACATAGATTTGTTTATTCTTCTGTATCCCTGGTAATTTCAATATTCTTCTCCAACACCATGGCTCAAATGCATAATTTTTTCTAAGGTCTTCTTATTTACTGTCAAATTTTCACATGCATATGAGACAACTGAAAATACCATGGTTTGGATCAGGTGTACTTTAGTCCTCAAACTGACATCTTTGCTCTTGAACATTTTAAAGAGGTTTTGTGCAACAGATCTACCCAATGCAGCATGTTGTTTAGTTTCTTCACTGCTGAATCTATAGGTGTTAATTACGGATCCAAGCAAAATGAAGTTTTTGACAACTTCAATCTTTTCTCCATTTGTCATGATGTTATTAATTGGTCCAGTATGAGGATTTTTGTTGTCTTTACATTGAAGTGCAATACATACCAAAGGCTGTCGCCTTTGATATTCATCATTTTAAGTGTTTTCACTTTCAGCCAGCAAAGTTGTATCATTTGCATATCCTAGGTTGTTATGGATCTTCTTCCAATCTGGATGCCATGCTCTTCTTCATATGATTCAGTTTCTTAGATCATTTGCTTGGCATACAAATTGAATAAGTATTGTGAAGAAATACAGCCCTGGTGCACACCTTTCCTAATCTTAAATCATTCATTATCTTCTTATATCTGTTCAAAAGACTGCCTCTTGGTCTCTCTCTCTCTCTCTCCAAGTTCCTTATGAGCACAATTGCACAATTAAGTGTTCTGGAGTACCCATGCTTCACAGTGTTACCCACAGCTTGTCATGACCTACACAGTCAAAAGCTTTGCATGGTCAGTAAAGTACATGTAAACATATTTTTCATATTCTTTGCTTTCAGTCAAGATTCATCAAATACGTGTCCATTTTACGTAAGTTGTTACATTTGTTAGCACAAAGTTGTTGACAGTGTTCTCTTATTCTACTGGTATTGGTGGTAGCATGCCGTGGAGTTGGTTCTGACTCACAGTGACCCTGTATAGAGTTTCTGAGGCTGCAAATCTTTACGGGAGCAGAAAGCCTCATCTTTTTCCTGTGGAATGGCTGGTAGTTTTGAACAACTGACCTTGAGATTAGCAGCCCGACTCATAACCACTATAGTACCAGAGCTTTTATTCTACTAAATCATCTTAAATATTGTTGATTTATTTTCACCCTTGCCTTTTCCCAAGAGTAGTACTCCTTCTTTTTCACCATGAGCTATTGGTGTAAATGCTAGTTAATTAAATTTACAGAAGCATCTGAATATGCAACATCTTGGCCTTGATGAGGTAGCAGAGACTAAGTGAATGTTCAGCTTCTGAATAATTACCTATATAGCAATAATGTAAGAGAAGTTGCCAGCTCCCATAAAGATTTATAGTCTCAGAAACCCCATATAAGGTCCTTATGAGTCTGAATCAATTCAATGACAGTGGGGTTTTTGTTGTTGTTTGTTTTATTAATGCGGAAACAAGGATACATGAGTACTACTTATCTGGGAGTTGTTGCTAAGTACCATCAAGTTGGTTCAGACCCATAGTGACCCTGTATAGGGTTTCCAAGGAACAGCTAGTGAGCTTGAACTACTGACCTTGTGGTTCAAACTGACTTTGCAGTCCAGCATTTAAGCCACAGTGCTACCTATTAGTCCCTTCACTACCCATCACAAACTCAAACTAGGAAAACTGAAAAGAAAGCAAGCAAGGTCATTCTATCTATAGACTAGTCACAATAAATTAAAAATATAAGAGGATGTATATATAAGAGCAGAAACTACAGGTTGGGGTAGTTTGGAACATATGTGGACTAGGCTTCCATCTAAAGATGCCCCCTTACTTCTAACCAGCATGGGATTTGGAGAGTAGATGCAGCTGTCTAAAAGGCATGGACAACAACATGGACAGCAACATGGGACCAAATGAGCTGCCTAAAGAATCTAGAATATGAGTAAATATTGAAGTGAATCTGAATCTCTTGGGTAGAAATTGAGCTGATAGAGCCCCTAGCTAGAGGTCCTCACTTTTCAGCCAACGCTCTCCCTGACAGCTTGTTTCCATGGCCACAAAACCCAACTGCCTGGCTAAATCTGCACTTCCCCATCAAGACAAATCTCAAGTCTTTTATGAAAAATGCTTTTCATAAGGGGATTGTCAGAGGGAAAATGATTAGGAAAAACTATTTTGGTCAGTGTGGAGGGTTTGTGTATTATAAGGTAGCATTGTTTCAAAAGATTCAGATTGGAATGAAGGAAATATGTAAAATAAAAACCAAAAAAAAAACACCCCAAGATAATTTATCAAGAGACCATTTAAGAGTACATTTATTTGTATAGTTCACAGCTCAGTATAATTTCTGGATGTGTCACTGTATGCCACAGATGGTTAGTGTTAGCTACTATACAAAAAGTTGGTAGTTCAAATCCAGACAGAGGAGCCTAGGAAGAAAGATAGAATTACAAAACTTGGACTGCAAAAAATGCTATGGAGCACAGTTCTACTCCATGAGTCAGAATCAACTAAATGGCAAGTGGTTGATGTGTGTGTGTTTTATTCTTTTAAAAGTTTAAACACAAGTTAATTTTCTAGATACCAGTCAGAAGTTGCATTCTGAGTTGTTCAATAAAACTGGAGGCCCCTCTCCGACTATATGAGGGGTTCCTGTGGGCTGTGTTGTTGTTACTGTTGAGTACCGTGGAGTCAATTTTGACTCAGAGAAACTCCGTTAGGGTTTCTGAATCTATAAATCTTTATGGGAGTTGTTGTGAAGTGCTATCGAGTCAATTCTGACCCATAGCGACCCTGTATAGGGTTTCCAAGGAGCAGTTGGTGAGCTTGAACCACCAACCTTGCAGTTCAAACGGCTTTGCAGTCTGGTGCATTAACCCACAGTGCCACTAAAAAGTCTCATTTTTCTCCTGCAGAGCAGCTGGTAGATTTGAACTGTTGAATTGTGGTTAGAAGTCAAACTCATAACCCACATGGGTGTCTCAAATGAGGGGACCAAGAAACGCATTTGTATAACTTCAGTTGGATTCCTGAATTTCAACTGTCTCCTCTTGTCTGCCTCCCTTGCAACTGTAAGCATTATCAGAACGAAGTACTGCTTGGTCTTGAGCCATGCTCACAATTGTTACGTTTCAGTACATTGATGTTGCCACCATGTCAATTCATCTTGCTGAGGATCTTCCTTTCTTTTTGTTGACACTTCACTTTTCTGAACATGATGTCTTTCTTCAGGGACTGGTCCTTGCTGATGACATATCCAAAGTATGAGAGATGAAGTTTTACCATCCTCACTTCTAGGGAGCATTCTGGCTGTACTTTTTCCAACACATATTTGTTTGTTCTTCTTGACAGTTCATAGTACTTTTGATAGTCTTCTCCAACACCATAATTCAAATGCATTGAGTCTACTGTGGTCTTCCTTTTTCATTGTCTAACTTATGTAAGCATATGAGGCAATTGAAAATACCATGGCTTGAGTCAGGCCCACCTTACTCCTCAAACTGATATCTTTGCTTTTTAACAAAGTAAAGAGGTCTTGTGCAGCAGATTTGTGTATACAATGCATTATTTGATATCTTGACTGCTGTTTCCATGAATGTTTATTGTGGATCTTGACATTTGAAATGTGCTCTTTTTCTTCTATCTTTTTTTCTCTTTTTAATACAATTAAATAATGCTTTATGTCTGTCCCCTGGGGCATTCCTGACTTTCTTTAGGACTTCAGGTTTCCATATCGTCCCTTCACATCATTTGCTTTGATGTAGTAAAGCTGCTGAAACGCATTTTTCCTTTGAATAGCATCCCTCACATATTCTTCATTCATCCATGACATTTCTCAAATTTTAATGAAGCAATGAAATAAATCAAGTTATTGAAAGATAGTTGCATACACCAGCCTTAGGACCTTTTGGCCCTCCCTTCTTGTGACAAAACATTTCAAATTAAAAAAATATATAAAAGAAGGAATAAGTGAAGGAAAAAAAGTGAAAAATAATACAGAGCCAAATGAATCTCAGACAAAAGAGAGCCACACATGATTTGTTTTCCAAATAAGCCAAGTAGAAAACAGAAATCAGTGATAGTTTAAAGGTGGGTGAGTATACGTTCTGATTTATACCTGTTGCCCTCAAATCCCATTCAGTTATCATCATCTTTTAACTTCAAAAGTTTCTAGATTTGTTCATTCATACATAATGAATGTTTCCACACCCAAATCAAGTTATATATTCTGACGAATAGGCACAGAATATCTAAAAATCTGAGACTTGTCCAGGAGACAGGGAGGTCTGGTCTTCAGACAAAATACCAAGTTCAGAAACATTCACTAAGATCATGTATACTAAACAGAGAATGCTCACTTATCTGGTGGAAGAGATTCCATTTTGGTGTCCAAAGTATTTATAATTTGGTGTCCAAAGTATTTATAAAGCAGTTAGAATTGAGGAACAACAAAATTAAGTCCAAAGAAGAGATTAAGTCATCCCCATTTAGAAGGACAGGTAGGTGGTTTGGGGCGCATATGGATTTATATGCCAGGTATGGTGCTGTGGAACTAGCACTAGACTGTGAACCACAAGGTCGGCAGTTCAAACCCACCAGCTGTTCCTTGGAAACCCTAAACAGGGTTACTATGAGTGGAAACTGACTTGACAGCACTTCATAACAAACAACAATAAAGTGCATTCAAAGGAAAAAGACATTGGAGTCAACCACACTGGGCTGAAAACTTACTTCTTCTGACAGTTGGATGTTATGTAACCTCTTTAAGTCTCATTTTTCTTATTTATAAAATTAGGCTAATAAAGCTGAGTAAAAACCCTGACATTATGATTGTTAGAAGAATTAAGTACTAAGTATAATGACAGCTGTTCCACAGGAGAAAGATGAGGCTTTCTGCTCCATAAAGATTTACAGTCTCAGAAACCCTGTACAGGGTCGCTGTGAGTCAGAACCAACTCCACGGCACATAACAACAACAACAACAACATAATGACTTAAACAGAATTGTAATGACAGTTGATATTTTTTAGATGCTTACAATGTGCCAAGCCCTGTTTTAGACACGTCATATTAACCCATTTAATATCCACGAGAATCCTAAAGCTAATAAGTACTTTCATCTACATCATTTTGCAGGTGAAGAAACTGAGGCTCAATATGGCTAAGTGACAAGGAGTGATTGTATTTGTTTTGATCCAAGACAGTCTGATTTCAGTTCTGTTATACTAAACACCTGTACCAAGTGCCTCTGTCGCTATTCTCTATAACTATTTCCTAGTGAACAAGAGATGTTACTAATGTGAGCAAAAGGAAGAAGGAAGAAAACAATGAAATATAATGAAAAGAAAGTGTACATAAATTATAATTTCAGTTGTACCATCTTATGGAGAGGTGTGTCTTCAGATGTATAAGCCAAATTTCATATGCCTTATACATAAGAAATGTCCATGAACGTCAGTACATTTTATATTACTTTTGATGATATGATAATATTATTTCAGTACATTTCTTTTAAGACGCCTGCAAAGTGTAACAATATGAGACAGGAACTCTTATAATAGAGTTATACAATAGATTAAATTTTAATTAATATTACTCTCATTCAAATTAAATTTTAACTAATACTACTTTACTTAACTTTGGAATCCAGGTGTGAATGTATAGGATAAGAATAGGACTGCTAACCATAAGGTTGGTGGTTCAAACCAACCAGTTGCTCGTCGGAATGCTATACAGGGTCACTGTGAGTAAATACTGACTTGACAGCACTTAGCAACGGCAACAACTTTAATTTAGGATCAGCAGGTAAACAATTCAATGGCAATGGGCTCTTGGGGTTTTTACAAAAAGCTGTGACTATGCCTTTTTCTGTAGGATGTTAAATTATTAATCTCATGTGTATAGGACCTGGGCTACACTGAGTAAGTAGATGGATAACAGGTGATATACTCCATGGAACTTTGTAGAAACGGCCTCTTCCTGAGGTCTGCTGTGCACCAGTCAGTTGTTTGTTTTTCAAATTCATTCCAATATTAAGAGTTTATTCAAACATAAAAATGTTGCTGATGCTGATGCTTAACACTTAGACACTTTAATGCAAATGGTGTTTGATTGATGTAAATAGTTTTGTAGAGTAATTACATTATGTAATGCCACTTACTCTACCTGATACAGTCTTGGTAGGATGTAAGTTATGAAGCTAGTATGGTAGGTACTGCTTTGTTACTAAAGAACACTTAACTGAAAAACCAGATAGTACACAGAGTTAGAAAGCAGCCATGTATAGCCTATCACCCAGGATTCCCATGCAGGTCAAAGTCCAGGCATATTAATCTGCCTAAATGATGAGTTTTCAATGATCTTTCATTTTAATTGAACAACTATTAACAAGGTATTTACTGAGTATTTTTAACCAAAAAGCATTGGAATATCTAAGTTGGAATAGCAACGAAGAAGAAGAAGAAGAAATGGTTCCTGATCTTCTATGTATACAAGATAAAAATCTATTGAAAACATTAAAAAGCAACAAGCAGAGTAAACAAGAGCACCAGGAATTCACCCTGTAATGCCCAAAATGCATACAAGTTATTGAATGAACAATCGTTAGCTAGACTGGCTGACTGTTGTTGCTACATGTTGATGAATTGGTTCTGACACAGAGACCCTATGCACAACAGAACGAAAACACTGCCCAGTCCTGTGCTATCCTCACAATTGTCATTATGTTTGAGACCATTTTTGGGGCTCTTGTGTCAATCCATCTTGTTATGGGTTTTCTTTCTTTTTCACTGACCCTCTACTTTCCCATGCATGATTGGTCCTTCCTGACAACACGTCCAAAGTACAAGAGATGAAGTCTTGCCATCTTTACTTTCAAAGAGTAGTCTGGCTATACTTTTTCCTAGGCAGATTTGTTTGTTTCTTTGGCAGTCCGTGGTACTTTCAATATTTTTCACCAATACCATAATTCAAATGCATGGATTCTTCTTCAGTCTTTCTTATTCATTGTCCAGTGTTCACAAGCATATGAGGCAATTTAAAATATAATGGTTAGGTCAAGTGTACTTTGGTCCTCAAACTGACATCTTTGGGTTAAAATTATTTAAATATTTACCTGAAAGAAGATTCTAGGGTTCAAGGAGAAACTTCTCTCTAGTGTTGCAGGCCTACTATCACAATTTGCAACAAAATCATGAATTAGGAACACTGCCTCTGAAATAGGACTTTGAACAGGTACATTCTAGTTTGAACCCCTGCTAAGAATTTGTATTTCCACCCCAGAATCTACATTTTAATTAGAATATACATTTCTATAGGAACCACCTGGGGGTGTTGTTAAAATGCAGATTCTGATTCAGTATATTTGGGGTGAAAATGTAATTTCTCAACAGGGAATTGAGCAGAAATGAAACATTTGAAACCCTGCTTTGAAATGACATAGCCTAGATTAGACTCTTCACTATGACTTTTGTTAGCCAGCAGAGTTTGAACAAGTTACCTGTGAAATCAAGAAAATATTCAAATTCACCACAGAATTGTTATGAAGATTAAGTAAGATGATGACAGTAATGATTTTAACATAGTGCCAGCACATAGTAAGCACTCAGTAAATGTTAACTATTTTTAAAGGTAACAGAGGATGAGCTGGCACAACTATTTCAGGATGTCATCTGTTGTTTCCATAGTTTAGAATTTGAATTAAAACAGAGAAATGTGAAATGAGTGCCCACCATCAGGTTCAGAAGCATCCACATCATTGGCATTTCCAGAAAAGGTTTGTAGAAGCAAGACACTCTCTGAGGCTGTAAATCTTTATGGGAGCAGAAAGCCTCTTTATCTTTCTCCTGCATTTCAAACCTAATATATTAGAAAAGTAACTCCAGCTCTAATCCCTTCTTCCAACTGATCCTCAATTCAAATGCTGATATCATCCACACGATTGATTTCTCAATCCTAAAGCCTTTGAGCTGTTATTGGTGCCAACTCCTCATTTCTTTAAAATCCTCATTTTCAACAATCAAGCCCTTTTGATGAAACTCTCTCTCTCTCTTTTTTTTTTTTTTTGGTGGGGGCAGGTGGGCTGACATAAGAAATTACCACAAATTTCTCAGCTTCAAACAACACCAATTTATTATCTCACTGTTCTACAGGACACAGTATGACTCAGATCATTCTTTTCTTAGTTTCACAAGGCCCAAATCATGCTGTTGGTAGGGCTGCTTCTCTTTCTGAAGGCTCTGGAAATAATCCTTTTCCAAGATCCTTAAGTTTGTTGACTAGAATCAATTCCTATCAGTTATAGGACTGAAGTAACAAGTGTCCTTGCCAACTGTCAAGTGGGAGCTAGTCTTAGAGATTGGCAGATTTCCTTCCTATACTTTCCATGTGACCCCTCCAGTACTACAGGACCAAGTCCATCATTGCACTAGGCATCTCAGGTTTCTCTGTCTACTGCAGCCCTCTGACTCCTTCAGCTGGAGACAGTTCTCTGATTTGAAGGGCTCATAAATTACATTAAGTTTACCCAGATAATCCAGACTACTCTTACTTAAACCATCAGAGTGATTTCATCTACAAAATCCATTTTGCCAGGTAATATAATTTACTCAGGTTCCAGCGATTAAGACATGGCCATCTTTGGGAGAGCTTTATTCTGCATACCACAGTAAAAAAATACATAGGGATCTTAATAAGCACAGATAGTAGCAATGGTAATACTAGTTAAGAGTACAGACTCTGAAGCTACACTCTTTGATTTCTTCTAATTAGTGGCTTTCATCTTCAGGAGTAATCTCTCTAGGTCTCAGTTTATTCACCTATAAAATGGAAATAATAATAATATTGGCTTCATGCCATTTATGATGGGGAAATTAAACAAGTTAATGTATTTCAAGTTCTTGGAACAATGCTCAAGTGTAGAGTAAATGCCATTAAATTTTGTTCATTATAATTAAAAACTAATATTTATTTAGGTGGGAAACAGGAGCTCTGGTAGTATAGTGGTACAAGTCGGGCTATTAACCTCAAATTCAGCAGTTAGAAACTAACAGCTGTTCCATGGGAGAAAGATGAGGCTATCTGGTGCTGATTACAGCCTCGGAAACCCTATGCAGGGTCACTATGATTCAGAAATGAGCCTACAGTACACCCCAGGACCACCAACATGGTGGGGAGAAGATGCAGCTTTCTACTCCCACAAAGATGCAAAACTTCAGAAACTCTATGAAGGGTCACTATGAGATGGAACTGACTAGATGGCACTTAACAACAACAACAACAACAACTATAGAGGGATACTCTGTGATTTTGTCGTACTATGCTAACTCGTCTGTCAGTTTGTCATACTGTGGAGGGTCTCCCATTGTAGACAGGTTTCAGATGAGCTTACAGACAAAGACAGACAAGGAAGAAGGAGTGACGAAATACTTCCAAATATTTAGTTACTGAAAACCTTATGAATAGCAGAGAAACACTGTCAGATATAGTTCCAGAAAATGAGCCCCTCAGGTTGGAAGGCACTCAAAATGTGACTGGGGAAGAGCTGCCTCCTCAAAGTAGAGTTGACCATGATGACACTAATGGAGTAAAGCCCGTGGGAGAAAAACCCGCTGGATCTTCATTTGCTGATGGGGGACAACTCAAAATGAAGAAAAACAGCTGTAAACATCCAGCAATAATCAGAACATGGAATGTACGAAGTATGAAGCTAAGAAAATTGGAAATTGTCAAAAATGAAATGGAACGCATAAACATCAATATCTTAGGCATTAGTGAGCTGAAATGGACTGGTATTGGCCATTTTGAATCTGACAACCACATGATTTACTATGCCAGGAATGACAAATTGAAGAGGAATTGTGTTGCATTCATTGTCAAAAAGAACATATCCAGATCAGTCATGAGGTACAACGCTGTCTGTGATAGAATAATATCCATGCGCCTACAGGGAAGACCAGTTAATAACATTATTCAAATTTACGCACCAATCACTAAAGCCAGTGAAAATGAAATAGAAGAATTCTACCAACTTCTTCAATCTGAAATTGATCAAACATGCAATCAAGAGGTATTGATCATTACTGGTGATTGGAATGCAAAGGTTGGGAGCAAAGAGGAAGGACCAGTAGTTGGAAAATATGGCCTTGGTGATAGAAATGATTCTGGAGATCGATGATAGAATTCTGCAAAATCAGTGATTTGTTCGTTTCAAATACCTTCTTTAGACAGCATAAGAGATGACTATACACATGTACCTCACCAGATGGAATACATAGAAATCAAACTGACTACATCTGCAGAAAGAGATGATGGAAAAGCTCTATATCATCAGTCAAAACAAGGCCAGGGGCAGATTGTGAAACAGACCATCAATATTCATATGCAAATTCAAACTGAAGCTGAAGAAAATGAAAACAAGTCCTCGAGAGCCAAAATATGACCTTGAATATATCCCACCTGAATTTAGAGATTATCTAAAGAATAGATTTGGTACATTAAACACCAAAGACCGAAGACTAGAGAGTTGTGGGATGACATCAAGAATATCATACATGAAGAAAACAAAAAGTCATTAAGAAGATAAGAAAGAAGGAAAAGATCAAAATGATTGTCAGAAGAGACACTGAAACTTGTTCTCTGGCTTAGAGCTGCTAAAGCAAATGGAAGAAATGAGAAGGTCTAAGAGCTGAACAGAAAATTTCAAAGGTCAGCTTGAGAAGACAAAGTCAAATGTGCAACAATCTGGAGTCAGAAAACCAAAAAGGAAGAACACACTCAGCAATTCTCAAGCTGGGAGAAAAGAAGAAAAAAATCAGGCCTCGACTTTCGTTACTGAAGGATTCTCTTGGCAAGGTGCTGATTGATGCAGAAAGCATCAAAAGAAGATGGAAGGGGCTCCCTACCTCCCGCGGTGCGGGTCCTGCTCATCCAGCTTTGTGGCACAGAGGAGCGCATGGCTACTCAGGTATCTGGGCTCTGGGCTTCCACAGTCAGCATGGACACTGGACGTGTGCTGCACAAGAATCTCAGAGTACAGAACTTCAAGAAATTCAGATATGTGAAGTTGATTTCCATGGAACCCTTGTCATCCTCTGATCATAGTTGTGACAGCTTTGCTTCTGATAATTTTGCAAACACAAAACCCCAGGCTGACCAAGAGGGTAGATAAAACCCGCAGTCAGATCAGGCATTCCTGGTCCCTGCACATGGCAATGATGTTTCCAAGACGAAATACTAGGACAGCGACCAAGGAAAAGACCATTCCTTCCCAGTCCTCAGAGAATTCTGTGACTGATGCCAGCTCTGATTCAGAAGAAAAGGCATGGATTTTCTGGAGAAAGGGGCTATAAATATAAAACAGAACAAAGCCATGCTTGCAAAACTAATGTCAGAATTAGAATCCTTCCCTGGCTCATTCCCTGGAAGATGTTCCCCTCCAGTTCACAGTTCACAATCAATGACACTCTGAAGATGTACATTCCCAGGTGCTGCTTCCAGAAAAAACCCTGAACAGAGAATCGTCCTTTGACCTGGTCTATGTCTGGGATTCTGGGGTTCCCGGATGCTCTGCCCACAGAGGAGGAGGAGAATGGCAAGTACTTGTTGGTGAGAAAGAGGAAGATCATGGGTGACTACATGAACGAAGATGGCATGCCCAGAAACTGTCGCCCAGGGCCCATGACCCTTCTTCATGTAATCCACCCAGTGGAAGAAATTACAGAGGAAGAGCTGGAGAACATCTGCAGCAACTCCTGAGAGAAGACCTAAAACTGTTCATTGAGATCTACCTGTCATCATTGTTGCCAAGAAATGGTTGATACCAAAAAAAAATTGCAGAAACCCAGATGTTGGGGTGTTCGAGGCCAGTTATGTGGTCCCTGCCTTCTGAACCGCTATGGAAAAGAGGTCAAGGATGTCGTCCTGGATCCCAACTGGCATTGCCCACCTTGTCGTGGGATCTGCAACGGCAGTTTCTGTAGGCAGTGTGATGGACATTGCACAACGGGGGTCCTGGTGTACTTGGCTAAATACCACAGCTTTGGAAATGTGCACCAGGAATTTGAAATGCAAGCGTAATCGCCAGAAGATTCACTACTTGCCTGATACTTCTCGCATCTCCCTATTAAACTTTTCACTGTTGTCAGTTGCTAGAAACCTCAATTCAGACTTTTGATTGTCATTCTGTTTTACAGGAAACTCAAATCAAGTTGATTTCATCGTCCATACAGGCATTTTTTGAACCATCGAAGATGAATACTTACAGTTACCTTTTGCCATTTTTCAAAAGGTAACTAGCAGTTATGTTCATGCCAATGGTCCTCTTCCACCACTTATTTTCTGAACTCTTTTAAAGTAGTCATTATATGAGAGTATGTCTGATTTGGGAACCTTAGTGGCACAGTGGTTAAATACTCAGCTGCTAATCGAGCTGTCAGCAGTTCGAACCCAACAGCAGTCCTGTGGGAGAACGATGACAGGCTGCTTCTGGAGTGATCTAATTGGTGTTGAAATGATCCTGCCATCCCCTCATAAAAACAAGCACTTAGAACAAAGTAGCAACACTAACTAAATCTGTTGAATTCTATAAACAGCCCTCTCTCACTGTTTACATGAAAACTACATATATGACCTTGTGTTCATGCTTGTTGATATTTTCAACAGAGTCAAGTCACAAAGGCCATAAAATGATGTGGAAAAATGAAAGTGCATTACTTCAGATGCTTCTCTGTCTTGTGCTTTTTATACCAGTTTTTATATAAGTTGCCACAGTTGAGACTTAGTTGTGCTGATTTCTTCCATCATAAGGTTAAGTGGTGAATCTGGCTTACACAATCATCACAATCCAAAGGTTTGTGAGCAACAATATACTTAAAATCATCATGGGAAACACGTCCTTGAAAATTAGTGGTGAGACGTCCAGAGTTAGATTCATTTGAAATTCTTGATATAAGACTTAAGTATAATTTTAGTTTGCCAAGTTTACTACAGTTGCTGTATAAGGTGTTTCAATTTACATCTTGCACCATTTTGCATGGAAAACTCAAGCTAATACTAGGCTACATTGCTTTGCCATTTTTGCTTTTATGAAGAAATGATAAGAAGGGCATAGTGTTCATGTTCAGGTTTTAAGCACTTTTATAGCAATGAGAAGTGCTTTTCTGGAGAGAGGTCACTGCAACAGTTTGTGCACACAACAAACTGCTAGTGTAGCTTGTAGGCAGTATTTTAACTTCTGTGGTTCTTTGCGGGTTTTATGTTTTGCATTCACTAAATCATTTTGGTAAAGCTTGGATTTAAATGCTTGTGTCCACTTTCTTGGTGCAAAAGAAGATGGAAGGAATACACGGAATCACTGTACTAAAAGGAAATGGTTGATGTTCAGCCATTTCAAGAGGCCGCATATGATCAAGAGCCATTGATACTGAAAGAAGAAATCCAAGTTGCATTTAAGGAATTGGCAAAGAACAAGGCACCAGGAATTGATGAAATAAAAATGGAAATCTTTCAAAAAAGTAAGGTAGCACAAGAGGCACTCATTCATCTGTGCTTAGAAATTTGGAGGACAACTATCTAGCCGACTGAAAGAGATCCATATGTGTGCCCATTCCAAAGAAAGGTGACCCAAAGGAATGCAGATCAACAGACAATCTCTTTGATATCCCACACAAGTAAAGTTTTACTTAAGGGAATACAGAAATGGCTGCAAGCATACATTGACAGAGAACTTCCAGAGGTTCAAGATGTATTCAGAAGAGGACGTGGACTGATATCCGATGAGTCTTGGCTGAAAGCAGAGAATATATCAGAAAGATGTTTACCTGTGCTTTATTGACTACGCAAAGGCTTTCAATTGTGTGGATCATGACAAGCTATGGAAAACATTACAAAGTATGAGTATTCCTGAACACTTAATTGTGCTCATGAGGAATCTATACATGGACCAAGAGGCAGTTGTTCAAATAGAACATGGGAATACTGAATGGTTTAAAGTTAAGAAAGGTGTGCAACAGGGTTGTATTCTCTCACCATACTGATTCAACCTGTATGCTGAGCAAATAATTTGAGAAGCTGGGTTCTATGAAGAAAAACATGGCATCAGGATTGAAGGAAGACTCGTTAACAACCTGCAATATGCAGATAATACAACCTTTCTTGCTGAAAGTGAAGAAGATTTAAAATACTTACTGATGAAGATCAAAGAGCACAGCCTTCGGTATGGATTGCATCTAAATGTATTGAAAACAAAATCCTCACCACTGGACCAATAAACAACATTCTTATCAATGTAAAAAAGATTGAAGTTGTCAAGGACTTCATTCTTTCTTGGATCAACTACCAACACTCATGGAAGCAGTAGTCAAAAAATCAAACGATGTATTGCATTAGGCTAATCAGCTGCACAAGACCTTTTAAAGTGTTGAAAAGCAAATATGTCAGCTTGAAGACTAAGGTGCACTTGAGCAAAGCCATGGTATTTTCAAACCTCATATGCATGTGAAAGCTGGACAGCGAATAAGGAAGGTCATAGAAGAATTGATGCTTTTGAGTTACGGTGTTGGAGGAGAATGTTGAAAGTGCCATGCATGGGCTTCCAAATGAACGAACAGATCTGTGTTGGAAGAAGTGCAGCCAGAATGCTCCTTGGAGGCCAGAATGGCCAAACTTCGTCTCTCATACTTCAGATATGTTGTCCGGAGGAACCAGTCACTGGAGAAAGATATCATGTTTGGTAAGGTGGAGGGTCAGAGAAACAAAGGAAGACCCCAGCGAGATGGACTGGCCAAGCAGCAGCATCAATGGGCTCACGTGTGGCAATAGTTGTGAGGTTGGCCCAGGACCAGGCAGTATTTTGTTCTGTTGTACACATGGTCACTATGAGTCAGTACCAACTCGATGGCACCTAACAACAACAATAACAATGGTAACTGTATGTTGCTGTGAGGATGGATGCTATGCTACCAGTGTTTTATATGCGAGGTAAGTAATGGACAGGTTTCAGTGGAGCTTCCAGACTAAGTCTAAGAAGGAGGAGGGGCAAATCAGTTCTGAATGTTTGTTGTTGTTGTTAAGTACCATTGAATCAGTATCAACTCATAGCGACCCTGTTTATAGTTTCCAAGGAGCGGCTGGTGACCTTGAACCACAGGTCTTGTACCTCAAACTGACTTTGGAGTCCAGAGCATTAACTTGCATTGTCACACCAGGATCCCTCTGAATGATTAGCCAATGAAAACATTATGAATAGCAGCAGAGCTTTGTCTTATACTGACCGAAGATGAGCCCCTCAGGTTGGAAAGCCCTCAAAATACAACTCCTCAAAGTAGAGTTGACCTTAATGACCTGGATGCAATAAAGCTTGCAGCACCTTCATTTGCTGGTGGAGCACAACTTAAAATGAGAAGAAACAACTACAAACATCCATTAAAAATCAGTACATGGATTGCATAAAGTATGAATCTAGAAAAATTGAGAAATGTCAAAAATGAAATGGAGTGCATAAAGACCTGTATTCTAGACATTAGTGTGCTTAAAGGGAGTGAAATTGACCATTTTGTTTCAGAAAATCATATGGTTTACTATGCTAGGAAAGACAAATTGAAAAAGAAAAGCATCACACTCATTGTGAGGAAGAGCATTTCAGTATCTGTCTTGGAATACAATGCTTTCTGTGCTGGGATGACATCCATACGCATACAAGGAAAATCAGTTAATATTATTTTTCAAATTTGCAAACCAACCTCTAAATTTATGATGATGAAATTGAAGAATTCTACCAACTTCTTCAGTCTGAAAATGATCAAGCATGCAATAAGGAAGCTGTCATTACTGGTGATTAAAATGCAACAGTTGAAAAAAAAGAGGAAATATCAGCAGCTGGAAAATATGTCCTTGATGATAGAAACTATACAGGAGATTGCATAACACAATTTTGCAAGACCAATGATTCCTTCTAGCAAATACCTTTTTTCAATACTGTAAGTGATAATCATATATGTAGAACTCACCAGATGGAATACACAGAAATCAAATGAACTAACCAGTAGGAAAAGAAAATAGAGAAGCTCAAGGTTACCAATCAAAACAAGGCCAAGGACTGACTGACTGTAACAGATCATTAGTTGCTTGTTTGCAAGTTCAGGTTGAAGCTGAGGAAAATTAAAACAAGAGGGCCAAAATATGACCTTGAGTATAGTCTACCTGAATATAAAGATCATTTGAAGAACAGATTTGTGGAAAACCGAAGACCAGAAGCGTTGTTGGATGACAACAAAAATGTCATACATGGAGAAAGTGAAAGGTCATAAAAAAAGACAGGAAAGACCGAAATGGATGTCAGAAGAGACTGAAATTTTCTCTTCAACTAATAGAAGTGAAGCAAATGTAAGAAATGATGATGTAACTGAACTAACTAGAAAATGTCAAAGAGCAGCTCAAGAAGACAAAGTAAACTATCATAACAAAATGTGCAAGATACAGAGTTAAAAAACCAAAAGGAAAGACCACACTAAGCATTTCTCAAGCTGAACAAACTGAAGAAAAAAAGTTAAGCCTTGTGTTTAATACTGAAGGAGTCTACGGACAAAATAATGAATGATGCAGGAATCACCAAAAAAAGATAGAAGGAATCCAGAGAGTCATTGCACGAAAAAGAGTTCGTCAATGCTCAACCATTTCAAAGAGGTGGCATTGGATCAAAAACCAATGGTACTAAAAGAAAAGCTGCACTGAGGCATTGATGAGAAACAAGGTTCCAGGAATTGACTGGAATATAAATAGAAATGTTTCAACAAAGTGATGCAGCACTGGAGGCACTCACTATTATTATATGACAAGAAATGTCAATGACAGTACCTGGCTAACCAATTAAAAGACATCTATATTTGCGTCCATTCCAAAGAAAGGTGACCCCGTGGAATGAGGAAATCATTGAATATTACATGCAAGTAAAATTCTGCTGAAGATAATTTTTTTAAAATAATTGCAACAGTGTGTTAACAGGGAGACGCCAGAAATTCAAGCTGGATTCAGAAGAGGGCGTTTAACAAGGGGTATCATTGCTGACATCAGATGGATCTTGGCTGAAAGCAGAGAATAAAAGAAAGATGTTTATTTGTGCTTTATTGACTATATGAAAGCTTTTGATTGTGTGGATCATAGCAAATTATGGATAGCATTGCAAAAAATGAGTATTCCAGAACACTTAATTTGGCTCATAAGGAAACTATACATAGGCCAAGAGACAGTCTTCCAAAGAGACAAGGGATACTGAATGGTTTAAAACCAGGAAAGGTGTGCTCCAGGGTTGTATCCTTTCATCATATTTATTCAATATGTATGATGAACAAATAATCTGAGAAGCTGGGCTTTATGAAGAAGGATGTGACATTAGGATTGGAAGAAGACTCACTAGCAACCTGCGATATGTGGATGATACAAGCTTGCTTTCTAGAAGAGGGCAAGAAACACTTACTGATGAAGATCAAAGACCATGGCCTTAAATATAGATTGCATCTGAATGTAAAGAAAATCTTCACAACTAGACCAATAAATAGAGTCATAATAAAAGGAGAAAAGATTAAAGTTGTAAAAAACTTCTTGCTTGGATCCACAATCAAAGCTCATGGAAGCAGCAGTCAAGAAACCAAACAATGTATTGCATTAGGCAAATCTGCTGCAAATTATCTCTTTAAAGTGTAAAGAGAAAATATTAATTTGAGGAGTAGAATATGCCTGACCCAAACCATGATATTTTCAGTTACTCATATGCATGTGAAAGTTGAACAGTGAATAAGGAAAACTGTAGAAGAATTGATGCATATTCAAAGTACCATGGACTGTCAGAAGAACAAACAAATTTGTATTGGAAGAGTACAACCAGAATGCTACTTAGAAGTTAGTTTGGTGAGATTGTGTGTCACATACTTGGGATCATCTTTGAGAAGGACATCATATTTGGAAAAACGGAGTCTCAGTGAAAAAGAGGAAGACTTGACACAATGGCAGCATCCTTAGCGACTGTGAAGATGATGCCGGATTGAGCAGTGTTTCATTCTGTTGTTTGTAGGGTAGCTATGAGTCATCTTGAGGACACTTAACAATAGCAACAATGTGGAGGGATAAAAAGAGTCCTGGTGGTTCTGTGGGTTAGGTGCTGGGTTGCTAACAGCTAGGTTAGCAGTTCAAACCTACCAGCCATTTCAAGGGAGAAAGATGAGGCTGTCTGCTTCCAGGGTTGTATTCTTTCACCATATTTATTCAATTTGTATGCTAAACAAATAATCTGAGAAGTTGAATTATATGAAGGTTGGAGGAAGATTCATTAACAACTTTCCACAAGTAGAAGACATGGCCTTGCTTACTGGAAACAAAGAGAACTTGGAGTACACACGGATGAAGATCAAAGACTACAATCTTTAGTATGGATTGCACTGCAATGAGAAGAAAATAAATATCTTCACAACTGGACCAATAAATAACATCATGATGTTGTTGATGTTGTTAAGTGCTCTCGAATTGGTTCTGACCCACTGTGACCCTATGTAGGGTTTCCGAGGAGCAACTGGTGAGTTTGAACCACTGACCTTGCTGTTCAAACTGACTTTGCAATCCAGTGCATTAATCTACACCACCACACCAGGACTCATCATGATAAACAGAGAAAATATTTAAAGTTGTCAAATACTTCATTTGTTTAGATTCACAATCAGCACTCATGGAAGCAACAGTTAAGAAATTAAATGAGTCCTAGTGTTGGCACTGTAGGATAAACACTGGACCACAAGTTTGGTTTAAACAGCAAGGTTGGCAGTTCAAACTCAACAGCCGCTAATTGGAAATCCTATACAAGGCTGCTATGAGTAAAGTCAGAAATGACTGAGGCCACTTAACAGCAACAACAACATTGCATTAGGTAAATCTCCAAAAGACCTGTTTAAAGTGTTCATGAACAAAGAAATCTATTTGAGGAGTAATAAACCAAGTCAGGATATTTTCAATTGCTTCATATGCATGTGAAAATTGAACAACGAATAAGGAAGACAATAGAGGAATTGATGCATTTGAATTGTAGTGTTTGTGAAGAATGTTGAAAGCACTGTCAAATGCCAGAAGAAGAAATAAATCTGTCTTGGAAGAAGAGGGTTAGTGAAAAAGAGGAAGACCCACAAGAGATGGATTGACCCAGTGCAGCAACAATAGGCTCAAACATAACAATTGTGAGGATGGCACGGAACCAGATAACGTCTTATTGGGTTGTGAGTTGGAACTGTAACATCAACAGCATTGTGATTCCAGTTCAGAATCTCTTCATTGGTTTACAATTATATGGGCCTCATTGAATCTTATCCCAAGCCCATTTTATGCCAAATTAATGTTCCACAAGCACATACATTAGGTAAGATAATGTCTTTGAAAGTGCAGAACTAGTTGTAAAATCTATGTATTGTTGTTTTCTTTGTTGACACGACTGCCATTTTCATACCAAATTAAATCTAGACTGCTGAGCCAAACTGCCAAGGTCTAACAGCCACATCCCCTATCCTCCCTAACTTATTTCTTACCATTCCTCAGTTTGTACCCGCTTCTCATACCAAACTATCTCCTTTCAGTGGGAGAAATATGTGTGACTCACTGTTGTCCTCAGCTTTTGCTTATGTCCTTTCTGAATTCCTTATCTAAATCTTGCTCAGGCCCAGCATAAAGGCCCAAATCCTTAACTACACTGCCTCTCATTAATCTCCTTCTACGAATTCCTACAGCATGTGGCCCTGCCCTATGTCATTTTGCATTTATTTAATCTATTTCACAGTCTTAAATAGTGCATACTTAATGTGACAGACATTCTACTAGGCATAATTTATAACCATTCCGCTATTATTTTGAATGGTTTTCAGGTGATGTGTATGTAGCTAAGACTTGTCTCCAAGCTATATAGCAAAGCCCCTCAAAGAGCCATCTAAAAGGGTAAGCAGTCAGGCACTGGAGTTAGACATGCTATATTTCAATCCTGGCTGGGTTTCAAACACACTAGCCATTTGACTTTACACAATTAATTTTTCTATAACTTATTTTTTCATTTACAAAATGAAGATCATAATATTATAACATCATTGGATTGTTGTGGAAATTTAATTTTAACATACTTTCTGGCATAAAGATTGTTTCTATTATTTAGTGCTGTATAGTCAATGACCCTCTATAGGGTTTCCCAGGAACAGTTGGTGGGTTTGAATCACCTACTTTGTGGTTAGCAGTTTGGTGCATATCCTATAGTACCACACCAGAAGTTCATGTAATAGGCATTCAATAAGCATTATGAGTCGGAACAGACTCCACGGCACATAACCACCACCACCACCACCAAGCATTATACATTGTTATTTTTAGCATTAGCTCTACTTCTATGTCATACCTCCAAGAAACTACGATACAATATTAAGTATATAATAAATATTTGTTAAATGTTTTTGTCTGGATAATTCTTGAAACGTGTGCTATGTTGAATGACTAATGCAGCAGTGGAAAATCAGACAAAAGTTTAGAGGTTTTATTGGCAGAACTGAATATTCAACTGCCCCAAACCAGGAAACATATTGAGAGGTGAATACAGTCAAAAATTCCATTGCATATACTTCAAATTATATTAAGGAACAGGGCCATCACAATCATTATTACAGTTTGTGCAATTTTTATTAAAAAGTTAAAAGTTAATATGTGCAAAGGAAAATTATTGTTTGCAAATAGTAAGTTAATGAGAACAAAGGAAATTTCAGCAGTTGAGAAAGGAAAAAATATCACTTCTAGGCGACCTCTCTGAGGTCACTACTTCAAATGTCTTGTCTGTTATTGTTGTTGCTGTTAAGTGTCATTCAGTCAATTCTGAATCATAGTGACCCTGTATCAGGTTTCCAAGGAATGGCTGGTGGTTCTGAATTGCCAACCTTGTGTTTATCCACACCAGGACTGGTGGTGGTGGTTATGTATCATGGAGTCAGTTCTGACACATAGCAACCCTGTATAGCAGGGGTGGGAAACCTTTTATCTGCCAACATTTATAACATCATTTGAGGGCCATACAAAATCATCAATTTAAAAATTATCCTGGAGCTCTGGTAGAGTAGTGGTTACGAATTGGGCTGCGAACCTTAAGGTCAGCTGTTTGAAACTACTAGCCGCTCCAT
The DNA here is from genome assembly GCF_000296735.1 of Chrysochloris asiatica. Lineage (NCBI taxonomy): Eukaryota > Metazoa > Chordata > Mammalia > Afrosoricida > Chrysochloridae > Chrysochloris > Chrysochloris asiatica. The sequence continues at coordinate 7,717,431 of NW_006408681.1, forward strand.
GGGAGAAAGAAAGATGAGGCTTTCTACTCCTGTAAAGATTTACACCCTCGGAAACCCTGTACAGGGTGGCTATGGGTTCGGAACCAACTCAACAGCACTTAACAACAACAACAACAACAATATTTAGTCAAACATTTAATTAACTCATCTCAAATGTAGTGGCTGGAATCCTGGTGTGGTGCTGTAGGATAAGCATTGGACTACAAGGTCAGTTTGAACCACAAGGTTGGCAGTTCAAATTCATCAATCATTCCTCAGAAACCTTATACAGGGTCACTATGAGTTGGAGCCAACTCACACCACTTAACAAGACAGTGTCATAGCTGGAACTGCAATTGCCTTGATAGAACCAGACTAAATGATTTTGTGAGCCTTGTAAAGCCTGCAGTCCTATGTTCCTCATGCCTGCTATAGAGGGTGTCCAAGGCTGTAAATATTTACGGGAGCAGAAAGCTTCATCTGTCTCCCATGAAGCAGCTGGTAGATTTGAACTGCTGACCTTGAGGTTGGCAGCCCAATTGGAAACCACTATGCTTCCAGGACACTTTACGCTTGTTGTTAAGTACTGTTGAGTCCATTCAAACTCATAACTACCCTGATTAGGATTTCTGAGGAGCAGCTGGTGGATTTGAACTGCCGACCTTGTGGTTCACAGTCCAGTGCTGATCTTACAGTGCCACACCAGAAGTTCTACATCAGGATTAGTCTTTCCTAAATATTCTCTGGGTGTAGTCGCCTGTCCAATCCTGAATTTCTTCATTTTGAGAACGACTCAGACACCACCTATTTTTCAAGAGTGGTGTAAGAAATTAATAAAACATCATAGTCTTATTCGAAGTTAATTTGCGGAGAGCCTAATTTTGTAGTCAGGAAGCCAATAAGAGCAGATATTTTTCAGAATGCTTTCAAGGTGAATCACAGATTAATTTTCACAAAGTTATTAGGTCCCAAATATATGCTTAACTAAAGGCTTTTATAAAGAAGACCCATACCTAAACCTGCTTCAACCATTGCATTGTTCAAACAGAAAGCTGTGGATAAATTAGCTTTTAAAATTGTTTATTAAGATAGAAAATAAATATGTGCATCTATAATCATTCATCACCGAATCAGTTAGCTTGCCAAATTTAAAGCACGTTGTTTGGCAATCAAAAAAGCTGATGAACAAATTGAAAAAAATAATTACAGAAAAAGTCAATGAATAAGCAATTTGGAGAAAGGATAACAAAAGGGTAAATTAGAAAGCAGAACATGGAGGCCGTGTCTGTATGTGCAGGATCAGTCTCTCCAGTATCCTTGTCCAGCAGCTATTCTCCAAACAGGAGCAAACTAGTCATCTTCTCCTGAGTTCTACCCCACAGTAGTATGTACCAGATATAATATAACATGAACTTTCAGAACATACATTTTATTCCACAGATCCTCACCTCTTTTTGCTATCTTTTTACTCTATGGATCATGGACTTCTAATTTCTACTCGTCTGTCAGTTTGTCATATTATGGTGGTTTGAGTGTTGCTATGATTATACCATGGGTACTTTAAATACCAGTAGGCTCACCTAAAGTGGACAGGTTTCATATGCACTTCCAGACTAAGACAGACTAGGAAGGAGAGAGGAACTAGTTCTGAATAGCTGGTCACTGTAAATCTTATCAATAGCAGTGGAACACTGTCAGTATCAGAATATTGAGTATAGAAACATTATGAACAGCAGCAGAATGTTGTCAGGTATAGTGCCAGAAAATGAGCCTGTCAGGTTGGAAGGCACTCAAAATATGACAGGAATATTTGTCTCCTCCATGTAGAGTTGACCATGAGACCTTCATTTGCTGAGGGGGTACAAGTCAAAATGAGCAAAAACAGCTGTAAACATCAATTAATAATCAGAACATAGCATGTGCAGAGTATGAATCTAGGAAAATTGGAAGCTGTCAAAAATAAAATGGAGTGCATAAAGAACAAAAGAATTGTTGTTGTTGTTGTTGTCAGGTGCCATCGAGTCGGAACCGACTCATAGCGACCCCA
>NW_006408681.1:7720823-7723006 GCF_000296735.1 Chrysochloris asiatica
TTCTTTCAATGCACTTTGGACTTCCTCTCTGAGTATCATTGGCTCTTGTTCATTGGTTCTTTGACATTAGTGAGCTGAAATGGACTAATATTGGTTTTTTTGAATATCACAATCACATGTTGTCAAGAATGTCAAATTGAAGAGAAATGGTATAATATTAATTATCAAAAAACATTTCAAGATCCATCTTGAAGTACAATGCTGTCTGTGATAGCCATATGCCTACAAGAAAGGCCAGCTAGTATAACTACTATTTAAATTTATGCACCAACCACAAAAGACAGGGATGATGAAATTGAAGAATTCTGCCAGATTCTTTGGTCTGAAATTGATCAAGCATGCAACCAAGATGTAGTGATAATTATTGGTGATTGGAATGCAAAGGCTGGAAACAAAGACAAAGAAAGGATCAGTAGTTGGAAAATATGGCCTCAGTGATAGAAATGATACTGGCGATTTCATTATAGAATTTTGCATGGCCAATGACTTGTTAATGGCAAATACTCTTTTCAAACAGCGTAAAAGATGACTACATGGACTTCACCAAATGGAACATAAGAGAAATAAAATTGGCTACATCTGTGGTAAGAGAGGGTGGAAAACTTCCAAATCATCAGCCAAAACAAGGCCAGGAGCAGACTGTGGAACAGATCATCAATTGCTCATACGCAAGCTCACACTGAAGCTGAAGAAAATTGAAACAAGTCTACGAGAGCCAAATATGACATTGATAATATCTAACCTAAATTTAGAAATCATCTCAAGAACAAATTAGATGCATTAGACACTGATGACACAAACCCAGAGGAGTTGTGGGATTTTATCAAGAACATCACACAGGAAGAAAGCAAAAGGCCATTAAGAAGACAAGAAAAAAGCCAAAATGGATGTCAGAAGAGATTCTGAAACTTGCTCTCCAGTGTTGTGGCTGTGTGCCATGGAGGTGGTTCTGACTCATAGCGACCCTGTACAGGGTTTCCGAGGCTGTAAATCTTTATGGGAGCAGAATGCCTCATCTTTCTCCCGCGGAACAGCTGGTAGTTTCTAACTGCTGACCTTGTGGTTCACAGCCCGATTGATAACCACTACACTACCAGAGCTCCTTGCTCTCCAGTGTAGAGATGCTAAAACAAATGGAAGAATTGAGGAGTAAAAGAACTGAATAGAACATTTCAAAGGGCAGCTGGAAAAGACAAAGTCATATATTATAAAGAAATGTGCAAAGATCTGGAGTTAGAAAACCAAATGAGAAGAACATGCTCAGCATTTCTCAAGCTGAAGGAATTGAAGAAAATATTCTAGTCTCAACTTTCAATATTGAAGGACTCTATGGCCAAAATATGGAGTCCTGGTGTGGCGCTGTGGGCTAATGCGTCAGACTGCAAAGTCGTTTGAACTGCAAGAGCAGTTGTTCAAGCTCACCAGATGTTCCTTGGAAACCCTATACAGGGTCGCTATGGGTCAAAATCAACTCAACAGCATTTAACAACAACAAAAACATGGGCAAAATATGGAATGACGCCGAGAATATCAAAAGAGGATGGAAGGAATTCACAGAGTCACTGTACCAGAAAGAAATGGTTGATGCTCAAACATTTCAAGAAGTAGCATATGATCAAAAGGCAATGATACTGAAGAAGAAAGTCCAAGGTGCACCTAAGGCATTGGTAAAGAACAAGGCATCAGGAATTGATAGAATGCAAATTGAAATATTTCAACAAACTCATCTGTGCCGAGATATCTGGCATCAGGGTTGGATATCTGGCATCATTAACAACCTACAGTATTCAGATGATACAACCTTGCTTGCTTAAAGTAAAGAGGACTTAAAATGCTTACTGATAAAGATCAAAGACCACAGCCTTCCATATGGGTTGCACCTCAAGTAAAGAAAAAAAAAAAAAAAAAAGTCCTCACCATTGGACTAATAAATAACATTAAGGTAAATGGAGAAAAGATTGAAGTTGTCAAAGACTTCATTTTGTTCAAATCAACATCACCATTCATGGTAGCAGTTGTCAAGAAATCAAACAATGTATTTCATTAGGCAAATTTGCTGCACAAAACCACTTTAAATTGTTCAAGAGCAAATAGTATGAAGACAAAGGTGTACCTGACCTTAGCCATGATATTTTCAATAATCTCATATGCATGTGCAAGTTGCACAATGAATAAGAAAGACT
>NW_006408681.1:7723587-7742606 GCF_000296735.1 Chrysochloris asiatica
TATAGTTTGGAAACATGTTCTTATTTATTTCTTTAGATATAAGCTGAAATTGGAGTCCTGGTGTGGCACTGTGGATTAATACGCTAGGTTGTAAAATCAGTTTGAACCTTAAGATTGGTGGTTCAAGCTGACCAGTTGCTCCTTGGAAACCCAATACAGGGTTGCTATGGCTCAGAGGACTAGATGGCACTTAACAGCAATGACAAATAGAAATTATTTTTCAAATCCTAATTTGTTCAACTTGAGCTCTTCCCAAATTCTTTCCTAGGATTGTGTGTAAATTATCCATAGGACAGGAAATGGGGCGTAGATAGGAGTGGGGAAAGAATCATGTTCAGGCTGCCAGTAGTTTCCAATAGCATTCTCTGAGAGACTACTGTTTCCATCTGGTTTCCAATTGATTCATGATATTTTCTTAAAGTAGTCACTTAGTCTCAATACCAAAGCTATTTTCGGATTCATCCTTCATCCAATCCTGCTTCATTCTTCTCTGGAAATTACTGTATGTTTTTGACAATTCTGGGACATGGCAAGCTATGGACACCATTGCAGAGACTGAGTTGCAATATTGCTGAAGATAATTTAAAAAATGGTTGTAGTAGCACATCAACCGGGAATTGCCAGAAATTCAAGCTGGATTCAGAAGACACCTTTCAGAAGATATCATTGCTGACATCAGAGAAATCTTGGCTGAAAGCAGAAAATATCAGAAAGATGTTTACTTATGCTTTATTGCCTGTACAAAGGCATTTGATTGTGTGAATCATAACAAACTATGTAGAACATTGTGAAGAATGGGTATTGCAGAACACTCATGGTGCTCACATAGAACCTGTAGATAGACCAAGGGTCAGTAATCTGAACACAACAAGGGATACTTTTAATTTTGAAATAATTCTAAATTTACAGAAAAGTTGCCAAGCTAAGTACAGAGAAATACCATAGAGTGCTCACCCAGTGTCTGCTAATGCTAATATCTGACATTACTATGGTACCGTTGTCAAAACCAAGAAACCAATGGATTTCACTTTCTCACTAAGGTTCTTTTTCTGATCCCAGATCCAAACCAGTATACCTCACTGCACTTAGCAATTGTTAGGATTTAATTCCCTACTTCCAACCTAGAAAATTAACCTATTTCTCCATTTTTTAAGCGGCAGTTTACAGCTGTTTTGGCAAGTTGCCCAAATTTCTGTCTGAAAAACCATAAATTCAATCAGCTGATGGGTTTTGTCTGAAGTTCTCCAAACCACTGTTGTCTCCAGGAGAACTGATTGTTGGGGGCTGGGAAGACAGAATATAACACTGTCAAGAAATCTTCTGAAGCAGGTCATTCTACAACACTAACGTAGTTTGTTGTTTTTGTTGTTGTCAGGTGCATCGAGTCGGAACCGACTCATAGCAATCCCATGCATAGCAGAATGAAACAATGCCCGATCCTGGGCCAACCTCACTACCACTGCCACTGTGAAGTAAGTAATAAACATCTATTAAGTTTTTGGGTAGTTTATTGTACAACAAATGGTAATATATGTATGTATTATGTACTTGGATTATGAAATTCAATCTGGCATTTGTTTTGACTTTTAACTGCAGCATTCTGCCCATTTGGAGGAATAGTTTTAAATTATTAATATTTTTAATTTAGTTCAACTATTCACCTCTGTGGAGTCCTGGTGTAGCACTGTAGGATAAGCAGTGGACTGCTAACCGAAAGGCTGGCGATTCAAAGACACCATCTGCTCCTTGGAAGCCCTATATTGGGTCACTGAGCTGACAGACTCAACGGCATATAACAAGAACAACAATTCACCTGTGTGCTTTCTATAAATTCTATAAATTCCAACTATTTCTTTTTCCACCTTTTTACATTCTTCTGGATTGCTTTTTCCTTTTCGTTCTGTTGTACATAGGGTCGCTATGAGTCGGTACCAAGTCAATGACACTTAAAAACAACAACTTTATTTTATTCCCTCTGCTAATTCAGAAGTTATACATTTTGTTTCTACTATAATCATTTTGGACTCTTTGTGTGGTACTATAGAATAAGCACTGGGTTTTGAACCACAAGGTTAGCAGTTCACCTACTGCTCCTTGGAAACCTTATGCAGGGTTACTATGAGTTGGAACTGACTGGACAGTACTTAACAACAACAATGGTCATCTTGGACTCCTGGTGTGGCACTGTAGGATAAGCACTGTACTGCTAACCAAAAGGCATGTGGTTCAAATCTACCAGTCACTTGTCAAAAACTCTATTCAGGGTCACTATGAATTGGAACCAACTCCAAGGCACTTAATAATAATAACAATGATGGTTATCTTAGTAGTACGTAATTAAGTCCATACTTAACTTCTTAAAATTTAAAGATGATCAATTTTTTCACCTCTTGAGTAATGTAAAATCAGTAAAAAACAAAAACAAACAAAATGTATTGTTACTGAATCAATTCAGAATCACAGACGAGAGTAGACCTGCCCCATGGAGTTTCCAATACTATTCTATTTATGAAAGCAGACACTCACATCTTTCTCCCAGGAGTGGCTGGTGGGTTTGAGCTGTCCACTTTTTGTTTAGCAGTCAAGTGCATAACCACTGTGCCACCAAAGATCCTTTAAGATCAGTTGTTTTTGTTAAGTGCCATTAAGTTAGTTACACTCATAGCCAACTTGTAGGGTTCCCAAGGAGCAGCTGGTAGATTTGAATCCCCAACCTTGTGATTAGAAACGCGGTGCTTATCTTAGAGCACTACAATAGGACTTCTAAGATTGGTTGTTATTAAGCACCATCCAGTCATTTCCAACTCTGTATAGGGTTTCCCAGAAGCAGCTGGTGGGTTTGAACTGTTGACCTTGTGGTTCCCAGTCCAGTGCTGATCCTACAGAGCCACACCAGCAGTCCACTAAAATCAGCTATTGTTGTTGTTGTTGTTAAGTGCCATTGAGTCAGTTCTGATCAATAGTGAGCCTGTATAGGGTTTCCGAGGAGCAGCTGGTGAGCTTGAACTGCCGACCTTGCAGTTCAAATGGCTTTGCAGTCTGGCACATTAACCCACAGAGCCACACACCTTAATTTCATTTGCAGTTGTCTCGATATATGTGCTATCATTATCACATATTTCAGTTTTAGTTTTATATTGTGAATTCTTGATTTTTTATGTTTTATAGTCAATATATGTTTAGATGTGCTCATATGTTTACCACTTTCTTTTAATTTAGTTGCTTTTTGCATCTTAGTCTTTATATTTTAGGGCAATTTCTTTCTGCTTTAAATATATCCTTAAGAATTTTCTTGTATGTGTTGCTGAAAACTCTCTGTTTTTGTTCTTCAAAATAACATCTTCATTTCTCTCATCTCTTTTAAAGACACTTCTGATGGACATAGAATTCTAGGCTGATGGTTACTTTCTCTCAATATAATGAATTTATTATTCTGACTTCTTTTCTTGCTCCTGAAAAATCAGCTTCCCTGTACTCCTAATTTGAAAGTATTGTCATTTTTTTATAAATGATGTCATCTTTTATAAAAGATGATTTCTTTTTTCTTTATTATGCTGTGGTTTGGCTGTTGTTGTGTTGAGGGCTGTTGAGTCTGTTCTGACTCAGAGAGCCTCTTTAGAGGGCTTCAGAGGAGTGGCTGGTGGGTTTGAACTGTTGACCTTATAATTAGCACTGCACCAGGACTCCATATAATGTGTGTAGGTTCTTCTTCTTTAAATCCTTTTGCGTTTCTTAAATTTTAAAACTGGTCTTTCATTTGTACTAGAAAATTCTTAACCAGAATGTATTCTAAGATTGCCTATCTCCCTCTATTTGTTAGATTTTCTCATTGCAGATCTAAGTCACTTAGTTGCACTTTTATGTGTTTCATCTCATTTCTCCATGTTGGTTCTGGATAGTTGCTTCAAATCCATCTTCTGCCTTACTAATTTCTTATTCATTTCTGTCTTACAGGCTGTTAAACCCAGTTATTCTTAAACTAATGTTTAATAAGATGAAAATAAGTGAAGACTGTCCAAATGAGAATAAGCAGAGTCTATTTATTCAGGGAGTCTGCCACTATCACTTGTGTTTGGCAGAAATTCAATGGTTCATAGTGGAAAGACAGAAAGACTTCAGGTATACCTTGACTGGAGGCTGTTGGCATGGAGAAGCTGGAGGCTAGCTTCACAAGAAGTTGGTCATCCTATGTGATTTGATTGGTTATTGTTTAAGGGCTGTCAAGTCAGTTCCAATTCATAGTGACCCTGTATAGGGTTTCTGAGGAGCAATTGGTGGGTGTGAACTGCTGACCTGCATTTTGCAGTGTAGTGCTGATCCTATAGTGCCATACCAGGAGTCCAAGTGATTGGTTTGGGGAACATATTTGACCTTTTCACATTAATACTAAATTGGAAGTAGAGGCAAAAATGAGAGACACTATCCGTTATTATCAAGTCCTGGCCATATTGGGCCAAGTTCTATAGATGTGTAGTTTGGCTTCCTGGACTGGCTATAATAGATTATGAGTCAGAGTTCTATTTTTACATATGATCTGTCAATGACTGCCAGCATATTTAGTCTTTCAACAAGATTTTTCAATTCTAGAAAGTCTATTAAAACTATTTTCAAATTTTCATTTATTCTAGTTAATTATTCTCTCTATATGTTTTCAAACTTCTTTTATATTTCTTTAAGAACACAAATGAAGTTATTTTATAACTTTGTCTGGTTATTCCATTATTTAATGACTTTTTAAGATTGTGTTGGTTTTCTTGTTTCTAAATGCTGGTTCTTATTTATGGTATCTTTTTTCAACACTAATTTAATTGGTGCTCTGCTTTTATAAGTTTGCTGTCCTTAAAATTTTATTTGTGCTAATTATTTGAGGCCTAGGATAAAGGCGAGTACTGTACCCCTAAAAAGGATTTGTGCTTGCTTTGCCAAATATTACCAATACAGGACCACTATAATTTAAACATGTGACTGGGTTTTTTTTTAATCAGATAATAATGTTTTAGACTGCAGACTTGGGTAAGGTTTAGTTTATGGTTTTTATAACCACTGGCTCATTATTAAAGTTCAAGACAATTGATACTCATTTTTGTCCACTGGGCAATGTTTTATTTTTATTGTTTTTACTCTGTGTCATCCTTATATGGTAGAAGTCCATATATGCTAGAGGCTCTAGCTTTACTAGTGAAATCTTCTATTCAATTTGATGTGCTTTGGGCAGGCCTTGGGCTTTGCTTTCTATCTCTTTCAATCGATGCATCCATGGAAATCGAAATTCACGAGTTTGGCAATTGACCATAGAATGAATGTCAGCTGTAGGGCTCCACTTAGTTCTTTGAATTGTTATTCTTTGTCATTTCTAGCCTGAAAATATCTTACTTTCCTGACACCTAAATGATGCTTTAATTTATTTTTAATATCTTATCCAAAATATTTGGTGGATTTATAAGGAGGATTGATCCAGGTAAATACCTGGTCTCCTATTATTACCAGTAAGAGGAGTCTTGCTGCTGCTCATGGAAATGTATCCTTCAGTTATAGTGTATAATGTATGAGGGGGTTTTAAAAACTTCATGGAAAAATTCCATTATCTTTTAATTCAGTTTTTCCAAGATCTTTTTAAGCCCTTTCTTGTGTGTTCATATATATATGTGTGTGTGTGTGTATTTATGGAGTCCAGTAGCTCTGTACATTAAACACTGAACTGTGAATCACAGTGTCAGAGGTTCTAGTCTACTGTGTGTGTGTGTGTGTGTATTTATGGAGTCCAGTAGCTCTGTACATTAAACACTGAACTGTGAATCACAGTGTCAGAGGTTCTAGTCTACCAGTCACTCCATGGAGAAAAGATGAGACTTTCTGTTCCTTACATCCTTGGAATTCTAATACAGGGTTGTTATGAGTTAGTACCTGGCTCCAAGGCACTTAACAACATATATATACATATGCACACACACATACATATATATGCATATATACGCATAAACAAACATGCACATACACACACGGCACACACATATATGAAGCATGGTAGCTCCATAATCTTATGGACTGGACAATGAACCACAAGATAGGCAATTCGTGTCCACCAGCCACTACATAAGAGAAAGATGAGGCTTTTTGCTCCCTTATAGATTTAAAACCTAGGAAGCCCTATACAGCTAACTATGGGTTGAAAGGGTTCTGGTGTGGCACTGTGGGTTAATGAGTCAGACTACAAAGCCCTTTGAATTGCAAGGTCAGCAGTTCAAGCTCAGAAACCCTATACAGGGTCACTATGGGTCAAAACTGACTTGACGGCACGTCACAACAAGAACCACATGGGTTGAAAACAACTCCACAGCACTAAAAAACAACGTATTTATATATGTAGTAATGCAGTAGCTTTGTAGGATAAGCACTGAACTGCAAACTATAAGGTCAGTGGTTCGAGCCCACCAACAATGCCAGGATAGAAACATATGAGGTTTTTGCTCCAATAAAGATTTATAGCCTTGAAAACTCTACACAGGGTCATCATGAGTTTGAACCTACTCAAAAGTACTTGTCGTTAAGTACTGCTAAGTTGGTTCTTACTCATAATGACCCTGTATAGGGTTTCCAAGGAGTAACAGGTGGGGTTAAACCACTGACCTTAAGGTTAGCAGTCCAATGGGGACAAATTTGGGGAACACTGTCAGTTACTGATTAAATCCTTCCCATTTTGGACTAATTCCTAAAGAGGTTGTGGTTTGTCTTCTTGGATTGGTTGCTAAAGAGTATGAATCAAAGTTTTATTATTATATGAAACATGGCCAATGTCCATTAGTATATTCAGTCTCTCAATAAATACTTTTCTTTTTAAAAATTCAGTTTGAAATACTTTCATATGTATCATGAAAGTATATTCAGGATCACATTTTTTTATGCTTCATTGCTTACTCATGAAACACATTTCTAGAATTATAATTAGGAAAAGATAAAGAGGCCCCTACTTCAAAATTCGATGAACTGATGGCAGAAAGTTCTGTTATTTTTGAGTGATTATGTATGTGTTCTGCTTTTGTGGCATGACCTACAGGGGAAGTTTATTATTAATGCAATTATTTAATTCAGCATATTACCTCATTAAAATTCACAAGAAATAGGAATTAGCTGCCCTTAACAAGAACAAAAACTTGTTTTAAAAAAAAATCTTGTTATATAACACTGACTTTTCATTGTTTCATTTTTTGGTGCCCTGTTGCTATGGAAATCTCTCCATACTATCTGAAGGCATGAATCACATACTCAGTAGAACTGCATACATCTGCAGTGCTGCAGTGTACCATATGGCAAATTGATTGCACCTAAAGAGGCAAGTAAAGCTCTCTCCACAGATGGAGAAAACACTTGAAAGATTGAGGCACTATTACATAGGCTCCATTGCCCATTTGTTGGCAATAGCAATATAGAAGAAGGCATGTCTCCTGAAAGATAAAGGTATAAGGCTGACATTTGTAATGAGTACACAAAAGGGACTGCTTGATGGCAGTTCCAGCAGAAATCCTCAAAACTGAAGTAGCAGACATAGCCTCCACTAGTCACAATTCTCTGTCTTCACCTGAGCCCAGTTCATCACTGGTGTATATAGAATGCTTGTGGTTTGTAGATCTTCAAAGCTGTTTAGCTCTTGGAAAACATCTCAGTGTTTATTTCTTAATATTTGTTTAACATATAACTATTGATGAATGATATATAACTAATGAATGAATGGATGATAGATAATGACTTGAAGTGTTAATTCTTTCAGGTTAATTGGAAGAAGAATAGTGGCACATTCTTTGTCAGAATGAACATTTCAAGATCTATTCTGACGTACAACACTGTCAGCGATAGAACAATATCCATACACCTATAAGGAATACCAACTAATACTATTATTCAAATTTATACATTTACAACTAATGCCAAATATGAAGAAATTGAACACTTTTACCAACTCTGCACTCTGAAACTGAACATACATGCATTGGTATACTACTGATGCTTGAAATTTTGGAAGTTAGAAACAAGGGAGAAGGACCAATAGTAGGAAAATATGGCCTTCCCAGGTGACAGAAACAATGCCAGAGATCACATGATAAAAAGTTGTAAGACTGATGACTTATTCATTGGAAGTACCTTTTTCAATAACATGAGTAGTGAGTATATATATGAATCTTGTCAGATGGAACACTTTAAAAATCTATTTCATCTGTGGAAAAAATTTCAACATCAGTCAGAACAAAGCCAGGTACTGACTTTGGAATAGACTATTAATTGCTTATATGCAAATTCATTTTGAACCTGAAGAAATTGCTACAAGTCCATGAGAGCCAAAGTGCAATGTAAATTCAGATGGTATCTGAATTTAGAGACCATCTCAAGAATTGTTTGAAGCAATGAACACTAAAGAACAAAGCCCAGATGAGCTGTGGGAAGACCTCAAGGATGTAGTGCATGACGAAAGAGACATGAATGAACGAAAATCTGTCAGCAGCAGAAACCAACACTGTGTCCCAGATATAAGGCCATTCCTCAGGAAGATCATCCAGCAAACGTGACAGATTGATTATATCAGACCACTTCCATCAGGGAAAGGGCAGCAAGTTGTTCTTACTGGAATAGACACTGACTCTGGATATGAATTTGCCTCCCTTGTATGTAATGTTTCTGCCATAATTACCATCCATGTACTAATAGAATGCCTCATTCACTGTCATGCTATCCCACACAGCAACGTTTCAGATCAAGGGACTCCCTTAAAGCAAATGAAGTGCGGCAATGGGCCCATGCTCATGGAATTCACTGGTCTTATCATGTTCTTCATTATCATGATGCAGCTGGCTTGAATGAACAATGGGTTGACTTTCTAAAGACTCAATTATGGTGCTAGTGGGTGGAAATGCCTTGCAGGGTTGGGACAATGTTCTCCAGGAGATGGTACAAGCTCTAAACCAGTATCCAGTATATGCTGTTATTTCTCCACTAGCCAGGATTCATGAATGGGAGTGGAACCACTCACTATTATTCCTAGTGATCCACTCAAAAAAATTCGCTTTCTGTCCCTGAGCCCCTATGTTTTTTGGTCTGGATGTTTTAGTTCAAAAGATAGGAATAATCCCACCTGGAGATACAACACTGGTTCCGTGGATATGGAATTTAATAATGACCCCTGAGTATAAATATTGTTATATATGCAACCCTGAAACAATAGTGTTTGTAGGCAGAAACATGGTCAGATACATAAGCTGAATGGGCATGCATGGGAAAGTAGGAGTATTCCCACAAATACATAGGACTTTAAAGAGGCATTTTCACATGGGTATTTTCCTTTGCTGCAAACACACTTATGAATGTGGTGGAGCATACAGGGAACAAAATGATGAAAACTTCTTAGATGTTATTAAACATCTTGCTGTGCCTGGGGGTTGAGGAGCATAATTTCAGAGGACACCATTGTCAATTGGCATACCGTAGTCCACAAGACAAAGTTCTCTTTGGTGAGTAGTGACTGGGATCTTAAAAACTCACGAGCAACATTGACCTAAGAGCAAAGCTGAGAAGGAATAGGAGGGAAAGTGAAATTGAAATAAGAATCAGGGAGGAAGTAGAAAACTGTTGGTACATGTTGCAGTCATTGAGACGAAACAGTGTATGATTTGTTGAATGTAAAACTTATGGTCTGCCCTGTAAGCCTTCACTCAGTTCACAATGAAAAGTTTAAAAAAGAAAGAAAGAAAGAAAAAAATTACTCCTGGCCACAGCTCTGGTAGCATAGTGGCTACGAATCAGGATGCCAACCTCAAGGTCAGCAGTTTGAAACTACCAGTGGTTCCACAGGAGAAAGATGAGGCGTTCTGTTTCTGTAAAGATTTACAGCCTCAGAAGCCCTATACAGGATCACTATGAGGTGGAACCAACTCCATGGTACTTAACAACAACAACAACAACAGTATTTTACAATGCATTTGATTTCTAACTTCCAATATTTTTACAAAGACAAGTGTGCTGTTATCTTCACTTGACTTACACAATTTAAGTTAAAAGCTCTTAAGTACTGTGTATAAGGTATTTTGTACTCAGTAAATGCACTGTGCATGTTCACTCTTCTATCTGACCTCAAAGTTGTTTTATTTTCATTATATAACAATTGCTCTTTGAGAGGTGTATACATATTTCAGGGATTAACACTGTGTGCTCTGGACTCAGATTGCCTGGATCCTAAGGCCAGCTCCATATTTTACTGTTTCTGCAGTTTCAAGCTATTTACTTTAACCTTTCTTATTTCCAGTGTCCTCGCTTGTAAGACAGAGGTAATAAAAGTACTGTGGCTAATAACTGCAAAGTTGGTTTGAACAACAAGGTCAGTGATTCAAGCTCACCAGCTGCCCCATGGAATTCCTATACAGAGTCACTATGGGTCAGAACCAACTCGATGGCACTTAACAACAATATTAACTCTCCCTTGTTCTTGAGAGAAATAAAGGAACTATTGCACAGGCTCTAATAAGTACGGAATAAGTACTCAGTAAGTGTTCATTACTACCATCGTGTTCTATTCATTTTTTAAATTTATTTTTTATTTACATTTTATTCTTTTTTTAAAAATATAACATACTAGTTTTGGATATGGGAGTATGGTGACTCCATATGATAAGCACTCGACTGTGAACCAAAGGGTTTGTGGTTAGAGCCCTCCAGTCTTCCCATGGGAGAAAGATGAGGCTTTCTGCTTCTCAAAGATTTAAAGCTTTGGAAACCCTATTCAGAGTTGCTATGAATCAGAATTGACTTGATGGTACTTAACAACAACAAGAAGTTTTGGACATAAAATGATGAATAAATCTTGTTCCTTTTTTGTTTTGTTTTTAATGTAAGGTAATATGTTTTCTAAGGCATAGTTCTCAAACTCTAGTTCTTAGTCTAGCATACAGCTGTCTATTAGCTCATAACTTGTAAGCAAAACAAATTACCAACCCCTATCCCAGAATAAGGGGCTCTGTTAGCGTAGTGGTTACAAATCGAGCTGTTAACCTAAGAGTAAGCAGTTTGAAACTACCAGCTGTTACACGGGAGAAAGATGAGACTTTCTGCTCCTGTAAAGATTTACAGCCTTGGAAACCCTATTAAAGGGTCACTATGAGTGGGAACCGACTCCACGGCACACAACCACCAACCACCATCCCAGAAAAACGGAACAAAGACCTTTGAAGCTGGACCTCAACGATTTGTGTTTTAACAAGCCCTCCATGTGATTGTACTATATGACAAAGTTTGAGAAACATTGTTGTTGTTGTTAAGTGCCGTGGAATCAGTTCTTACCCATAGAGACCCTGTATAGGGTTTGCAAGGAGCAGCTGGTGAACTTGAACCGCTGACCTTGCAGTTCAAACGGCTTTGTAGTCTAGCGCTTTAACCCACAGTGCCATACCAGGATTCCATTACTCTGGGAGAAAAATGTTGTCTTTCCTAACTTTACCTAAGGCCAACTCTGCTCAAAAGATGCTTTTGGAACTAATCCTGGGACACTGATTTTTCTATTGTCAGTTCTAACAACTTCAAATGGATGTTGTTGCAATCAACTTGTTCTTATGAGCCCATCTAATCACTAAGATTCTTGATTAATAATTAATCATTTGCTTAGCTGCATCTAAGGTGATCAAGTATTTTATAATGCTTTCCTCTTATGGGGAATGAGGAGTAATATCATGATTATCACAGTCCTTAGAAGACACTACTGAGATTTCTCTGGAGTTGGAACAGACAGAATATTTCTAAATGCTTTTTACAAGCAAGCTAGTCTCTTGATTTCTCCATAAAAAACAATGTTTGATGAAGCTTTTCTGAATGGACAGAAATTCAGCCAACTTCTTAAGGCTTTCTCTATTGTAATTTTTACATTGCTTATTAAAGTTCATATGTAGAAAATTGTTAAACTTTCAGATTAAGACTGCTCCAAGGCAGAAATAAACTTTATGAGAAATTTTTTGTGTATCAATAAGTCTCTGTGAGTCAAGATGGATTTGACAGAAACTAACAAGATTAATGTACCACCCACACTAAAGAATTGAAAGTTTCTTATTTTACAAATATTACCGTCATTTTTTTTAAACAAATAAGAATGCTTAAAGGATTTAAATGCATTTCCCTGTTGAGGGACGCTACCAGTTAGCATCCAAACCCTGATTTGACCAATTGCTGCAAAGATGGCAGTTTGGATTCTTTGCTGATTGTGCAGAGGGCATGGGTCAAAGTTCTGGTTTTATAGATGGCCTTGCCATTGTTTGTTTGCATATTCAGTCTGTCACTTCTGATAGAGAAGTAGAGATGTAGCTGAGGTCTCATCAATTCGTGTGAGAAAGAAAAGCACCAATGGCTAATTTGAGAAATCCTTTAGAGTTGTTAACTATTGTAAGTACCAGACAAGGGACTGGTGGTAGAGGGGAAAGAATACAAAGCCTGGATGAGACATAGAGGGGACTAGTAGGCTTGCATTCTTTAAATTTTGGCATAAAGATGGAGACCAATATTTTAACTTTACAAATATTAAGCAATTTCTGCCCACATCTGTGAATAGCTAGAAGCAGCTCAAAAGACCAGAAAGACTACTGGAAGCATGGAACAGCCTCAGTGAGTGAGTGACTGGGAGCAGGAATAAGAACAAGGTTTGGAGCTTTGCCTTTAATATTCTAGATGCTGTTGCTGTGTGTGCATAAAAATTAGTTTATACAATGTGGGAAGGACAAAACAGAAACCTGGTCACCACTCAGCTAGTTGCCTTGAAGTTGGTGGTGATTCTCGGTGACCCCTACACATGTAAGAGTAGAACCATAATCCAAAGGATTTTCAGTGGCTGATTTTTTTGGAAGTAGGTCCTAGGCCTTTCCTGTGAGTCTACTCTGTGTGAACTCAAACGTGCAGCTTCTCAGTTAGCAGCCAAGTCCACGAATGGTTTACAGCACCAGGGGACTCATTGCAAGAATATACGGTAAATGGAAGAAACATGTCTGCAATAGACAAAGGTAGAGGAATCAAATCAGGGTTGAATTACTTAATAAGCAAGGTAAGCATGGGTTGATTTATGCTTGCTTACTTACTCATCTGTAGTAAACAAATTTACATTTTTTTTTTCATAAGGTCAATGTTGAGTATGACTAGCATCTGTCTCTCTCCCAACCTCACAGCACCTTCCTATAGAATCAAAGCCTCTTTTCAAATTGACAATCCCTGACAGGGATGAAGTACCCAGTAAGCAAGTTTAGCATAGTGAAAAACATGTGAAACTGCTCATTACAGGTTAGTAAATAATCTATGTATAATCTTTAGTGCCCTATCCTAGAAGGGCACTAAAATGGGAGAAATCTAAGCTTGTTTATCCATGCTTACCTTGTTTATTGGATAATTCATCCCACCATTAGATTTTTGGAAAAAGAAAGCAAACCAATATTTCTGAGACTCCATCCTTCAGATACTATGTAGATACATTATATAAAATTCTTCACTTAACTAAAACAACTTTTTGAAGTTTACACAGATTCGGAATTACAACCTTAAATTCCTCAGATAAATTACCTAAAGTTAATATAACATTTTAGTGATAGATCCAGGATTCATACTCAGGTTAGTCTGAAAGCCCTTTCTCTCTTCTCATCACTCTGCCTCTGAACAGGAGGAAGAAACCAGGAAGTATATGACAAATTTACATAGTCTGCTTCTGTCCACAATGCAGTCCTGGCCATGCCTGCTCCTCTTTCAAATGGCTTACACTGGTTACCTAACTCCTGTAGATCATTAAGAATCCATGCAAAGGACTGAGATCTTGGAGTGAGGGTTGGGGCAGAGTAGGTGTGTGGGTAGGAGCAAGACAACTGTGAGCTACAGAGCTTGAAAGCAGAGGCTTCTGAAAGGTTGAAACCTAAAGTAAAAATTTGACCAATAGAACCAAGGTATCGATCCAATGGTGTGAGAAAGTATCTAGGTCTGACGCTATGAGAAAGAAATTGAGTTTGCCAGACCACAGCAGCAAAAATCATAGCATACAGGGAAGAACGCATGCTATTTTTAATGGGGCTCCTGAGGCAGTAAATATATGAGTGTTAGATAGGCACGCTGTATAGATCCTGGCTCCCTTGTCACTCAAAAGCTGTGAAACCTTGAGCAAATTACTTAGACTCTCTAAGACTCTTTCTTCATGTATAAAATGGGTATGAGATTAATCAGCTAATGTATGCAAATTAACACTGTATTCCACTGCTACTGACTTCAGTTCTGACTCAGCCACCCTTTAGGACAGAGTACAACTGTTCCATAGGGTTTCTGAGACTGTAAATCTTTATTGGAACACACAGTCTCATCTTTCTTCTGAAAACCTGCTGGTGGGTTTGAAACCCAGACCTTGTAGTAAGGGAACCAGTCCAATGCTTAACCCACTATGCCAATAAATTGTAATTGTTTATAGTGATGATGATGATGAGCGAGTGTGATTATGAAGAGAACTGTAGAACTCTAAGGGATTCAGCAGGTTTTCTCCTTCAGGAGCCACACTTGACACCAGGTACTTTTTGGAGATTCTCAAGAAGTTTTTTTTCATGCCTCTGTCTGTAAAGTTGAAGACAACTAGGAAATAGGTGATTGATGACGAGTGTCTAATAGGGCCTTGGATGAAACAAAACATTGGATGACTGTCCCTAACATTTGTGGTACTGTAAACCAAAAAGGGGACTCCTGGTGTGGGACTGCAGGATCAGTACTGAACTGCAAACCACAAGGTCGGCAGTTCAAATACACCAGCTATATTTCTTGGAAGCACTATACAGAGTCACTATGAGTTGATACCTACTCAACAGCACTTAGCAACAACAACAACAACAAACCATAAACGAGATACCAGAAGACCTCTCCTAGAAGGGCACTAAAGTGGAAGAAATCTAAGCTTCTTTATCCATTTAAGGAGTTATGAGAAAAGAAATCCAGGGTCATGGCCCAAATAAGGAACTGAAGGTATCAGGAAAGCTAAGAAGAGAAAAATAACAGGTAATATCTAGCATGTAACATTAAAAAAAAAAAAATTATTTTTATGTTGTTGAGAATATACACAGCAAGACATACACCAATTCAGCAGTTTGTACAATTTAGTGACATTGATCACTTTCTTGGAGTTGTATAACTATTCTCAACCTCTTTTTCTGAGTTTTCTTCAGTAGCATAAATTCAAAGTCCCCTAAGATTCCTATCTAATCTTTTGAATTTCTGTTGTTAACTTGATCTTATGTAAATAATTCTTAAAATAGTTTAATGCTCAAGGCAAACTTTTTTTTTTTTTTTAACTATTGTTCAGTCTTAAGAAGACTTCAGGTTATATTTTTGGTTTAAGGGTTAAAGACGAGCTCAGAAAAATATTTTCAGGGTTTTATCTACCCTTTGTGACTCCAGAAAGTCTACAATTGGTGAGAATTTGAAATTCTGCTCTGCATTTCCCCCCTTTTGATAAAAATTCTTCTATGAAATCTTTGATCAATTTAGTTGTGGTCTTAAAACAAAGCAGGCAGTTGTTCATGCAGGCAATTAGCCACACATCCCATTTATCCACAATTGGTCAATAGACCAACTGTGCCTTAGGGGGGGCATTTACAAGATTTTAAGACCCCCCCAGTACCATGCAATGGATAAGGAGGTAGAACAGGAGTACTAAATATATTATTAGTCCAATGAACTGAGCTGTCCTGTGAAACCACGATCTTATACCTCCAGACCAAGGAAATAAATCTCATCAAGTGTTTGGCTATACTCTATTTTTGTCATTATTGCAAATTTCTCACACAACTTTTCCAGTTCAACATTTTTCACTTACGGGAGCACTGTGGCTCCACAGTAGACACTAGGTCTTTGGTTCAAGTTTCTCCCAGGGAAAAAGATGAGGCTTTATGCTCCCACAAAGATTTACGGCCTTGAGCCCTATGAGTCACAAACAACTCTACTGCACATACAACAACTTACTGACAATCATTTCAATAATACCTCCTGCAATCATAACACTAATGTGATTTTTCCATCATCACTGGACTCCTGGTGTGGCACTGTGGGTTAATATGCTGGACAGCAAAAATGTTGTGAACTGCAAGGTCAGTGGTTCAAGCTTACTGACCGCTCCTAGGAAGCCCTATAAAGGATTGCTATGGGTCAGAACGGACTCAGTGGCACTTCACAACAATAATATTAACTCTCCCTTGATCCTTCCCTCCTGCTTTTGATAACCACCAACAAAACCACTGGAGCCTTGGTGTAGTGCTATAGGATAAGCACTGGATTGCTAACCACCAGATGCTCCTTGTAAACTCTGTACAGGGTCTCTATGATTCGGAGCTGACTGGACAGCACTTAACAAAAACACCATGGTAGTTATATTTTCAGTTGTTTTAAGAACCACCGTACTGTTTTCCACAGTAGCTGTACTGTCAGTGGGTTGAATCATTTTAGAGGAAAGGTATCCTAGTGGGGGTATAATGGCATTTCCTTGTAGTTTGGGTTTACTTCGCTCTGACATCTAATGGCATCCAGTCCTCTTAGTTTGTTCTTTACTTTGAGCATTGTTTTAACTGTTAGGTGCCTCTTGCCTTTCCACATAAAGCCAAGGGCAGGTTTTTTTTTTTTATCTATAAGGAAGGCTGTTCAAATTCTGATCCAGATAAAAGCAAATATTTCATACTGTAAAATGATATCACTCACTTTTAGAGATTTTCTTTGGAATGTAGCCTTTCAATTTGTTTCCCAGGCGTGAAAAAATGGAGTACTAAATTTACCGTTCACATTTTCATTGGGCCAGTTTAGAACCCATGTTTGAATCTATGGTTCTAATTTGCAAGGGATCAATCCACTGCTGACCTAAATTCTTTCAGTGGTAAAATGAAAATTGTTTCCAAGCAACTAGAAATTACTGGCATGAGGATTCTTCTTCTTCTTCTTCTTCTTTTTTTTTTTTTTTATCATTTTGTACAAGAGCCAAGACATATATTCTGCTGATCAGATAAATGGAAAACATATGATGAGAAGCCTTAGACCTTCACATAACCAACAAAGCTGCTTAACAGTCAAACATACAGCATATGCCCTGTGCAGTTGAAACCATGAATTGTTTGGTTGGAAAAACTCCAAACAGGGCACCAGTTACTAAGATATTCCAAACAAATTCCATATTACTCTTTTTCTGATCAATTATAGGTAATAAGGTATGAATAAAGTATTTTCCCAGCCAAACACACAGCTAAAAATTTTCTTTAGCTTTAGGAATTGAAATTGTGCCCACTTTTTATCAGAACCTTAGTGCTCATATATCTACAGAGCTGATTGCGTGAACCTAACAGGGTTGTGCTGTGTGCTTACTGTGGAGCAAGTGCTCAATGGAGGTAAGGATGAGGCCAGTCTGAATGCAAATCAGAACCCAGCCCACATGGCAGGGAAGCTTCTATGCTAACAAAAGGAGATTTCTGTTTCTATGTTTGACTTTGTAAATAGTGGTGGTGGTTGTGTGCCTTGGAGTCCAGTTCCAATTGATAGCGACCCTGTACAGGGTTTCCGTGGCTGTAAATCTTTACGGGAGCAGAAAGCCTCATCTTTCTTCCGCAGAACAGCTGGTAGTTTTGAACTGCTGACCTTGCAGTTTGCAGCCCGATTCATAACCACTACGCACCAGAGCTCCTTTGTAAATAAGGAAGCTAAAATATTTTGGAGATCTGGGTTAATGCACCAGACTGCAAAATCATTTGAACTGCAAGGTCCTCAGTTCAAGCTTACCAGCTGCTCCTCAGAAACCCTATAGAGGGTCACTATGGGTCACAACCGAATCAACAACACTAAACAATATCAACAACAATTTCTAAATGCTGAATTCTTCCTCAGTCATAGTGCACAGCATCTTAGGAAATACCAATTTCTCTATCAAGCTTCTGACTCACAGTATGATATATGGCAAAGTACTACCCTAAATTACAAGGAAGATACAAAATATCATATTTGTTTTGTAAATAAAGGAAATAAGGGAAATACAGATCTTTCTCTGAAAAATTACTGCTTAAATGAGCTATTATTTGAAATTGTACACATTTCAATTACTCCCAAATTTCTATCACCCTCTTATCCATGAAGGAACATCATATTTAAAAAAAAAAAAAAAAAATTATTGATCTCAGTTATTTGATTTATAAAAATGGGAGTAAATATTTATTTAGATTTATAAAAATGGGTGTTTTTAGAATGTTAAAAAATCAGTTAATAAATACAATCTTTGGTGCCCAGGATGGGGTCAGTGTAAATCAGTTTTCTTTTACCTACAATTTAAAAATCAATAAAATACGTTAAAATAAAGCCTTGAGAACCTTGAGGACATTATGCTGAGTGAAATTAGTCAGTCACAAAAGGAGAAATACTTCATAGGACCATATATATATATGTGCTGATCACCAGGATGTATGGGATGAGAGGAGGGGATGGAGAGAGAGGAAGATAGAGCACAGGATAAGGAATAGACACAGGATTGCTTGGGAACAGGGAAGGGAGGGAGCAATACACAAGAAGGGGGAGGGTATTGGAAGAACAAGGCTGATGGGAGAACAGTTAGGCAGGCTTGCATGGGCTAACTGGGAGAGAGGTAAATGATGGTGTATGCACAACCTTGGAACAAAAGGTTTCCAGGATACAAGGAATGAGGCATGATTTGAAGGGGTTTCCCTTGCCTACCATTATAAAATAGACACTTGAGGGCAGGGAGAAAGGAATAGCCAGAAACATCACTACAGAAAGCTTGTAAATCCGTATTCAGCCTATAACTGATTGGAATACCTTAAAGGGGGCTAGAAGTTGCTCAGTGAAAGAGGCTTCCTGTGGCACCTTTACATTGCACAAGACCATAGGTGGAATCCAGAACCCCATCCAGAACCGACTGAAGTAGGAAATTTCCACTGGAAAGGATGAGTAGACCATCCTGGAGTGGCAAGAAGAATAGAAGATACTTCATGAAAGAAAGACCG
>NW_006408681.1:7743468-7765051 GCF_000296735.1 Chrysochloris asiatica
TCAGGACTGACTGTGAGGGTAGGAAATATAGAGGTAGATGTTTTTTCACAAAAGAAAGAGAATGATTGATTTAGCAGCCCAGAAGCAGAGGTCCCTGGGACCATCAAGTGAGAAGAATGGAGAGCAGGACCTTACCCAGAGAGGCAGCGATGCCAGGGATGAAGACAGAGACGATAATGTAGACAGATGTAGTGGCTGGGGACATTGGACTCAGGGAGGGAGAAGGACTGTGTTCTGGTGTCCGGGGTGGGAGTGGAGGGCGGAGGCAGGCCTGTGTGGTGTACCCTTTGGTTATTTGATGATGCATGGAGGGAATTGTAATCATTGCAATGAAATGAAATATGGTAGGATGAGTATAAAGCTGATGTTCTCCCATGTAAACCTCACAATAAAAACTTAAAAATAAATAAATAAATGATAAATAAAGCTTTGATTGGTGGTGATGGTATGCCTTGGAGTCATTCCAACTCATTGTGGTGCTTCACAGGGTTTCTTAGGCTGTAAATCTTTACAAGAGCAGAAAACTTCTTCTTTCTCCTGAAGAATAGCTGGTAGTTTTGAACTGCTGACCCTGAAGGTAGCAGTCTGACTCCTAACTACTATATTACCAGAGCTCCTGAAGTCTTGATTAAGGAAGTAAAAATAAGGAAATATATCTCTATGCAAACTAAAAGAATAATACAAGGAAATTTTTACAGAAGAGGTGAGACCAGAAAACCCCTAAAAGATTCCACAATAAAGAAAGTGGGAAATGGAGTAAGAATTCCAAAGACAGGGCCTAGCATTCAAAATGCATACAGACCATAATGAGGTTTTGAGAATGTTGTTGTTGCATATCATTGAGTGGTTTCTGACTCATAAACACCCTATATAGTAGAATTGTCCCATAGAGTTTCTTAAGCTGAAGTTTTTACAGATGCGGGTCACCAGATCTTTTCTTCCATGATGGTTTGAATCATCTATATTTTGATTAGCTGAGTGCTTAAGTATTGTACCACCAGAGCTTGAGAGTAGGAATAGAAAATATTCATGGAGAAGTAAGATGAGGTCAATTGTTTCCATATTTCATGTGTAGGAATTTGGTCTTTGTTCTCTATTCAGTGTTGTACAGTTAAAAAATGTAAATATCATCCTTTTTGCATTTCAGAAAGAAACATTTATGAGTATACTCTGCTTACTCGCTCTATATGTAGTAATAGACTTTTGTCCTTACCACAGTGGAGTACAACCACTGAGTTTTAGAATTATTCATAGCAAAGATACAAATATGACTAGTTTCCTCCAGTTTTATTATTACTAAATAAAATAAAATCTAAGATCCATTTGCCATTGAAATCTCCTCTGTATATATGGTAATTAAATTAACCCTGTACAGGTTTTCCAAAGAGAAGCTAGTGGGTTTGAACCATGAAACTTGTGGTTAGAAGTCCAGTGTTTATCCTATAGTGTCACACCAGGAGTCCATATATAATCATTGTTGTTGTTGTGCACTGTATAGTTGATTCCGACCCTAGCAACCCTGTATAAGTTTTCCAAGGAGCAGCTGGTAAGCTTGAGCCACTGACCTTGCAGTTCAAATGACCTTGCAGTCTGACACGTTAACCCACAGTACCAAACCAGGACTCATATATAATAACAAACTATCTAAAAAAAAAATTTTTTTTCAAGAAACTTTATGTATTGATAAAATAGTAAGTTTTCTTCTTTTCTTATATGTCTAAAAATGACAGAAGTTGGGAAGACACGGAAATGCATACAATTTAAAACAGCATATTCTTCCACAGCAATTTTAAATAATAAATGAATTCTCTTTACTATTTTTAAATACAAAATAAATGTAATAGGTAGACATTGGAGACATCTAATATTGATTTTTATAGCTTATTGATAATAGGAAATAGATTTTTTTAAAAAAACAAGAAACTATAAACATGATAATCAAAATCATTTTGTTTTCTGGATTTAGTATTCTCCAAACTGTTCAACAGATTACTGAAATGTTTTTGCTTAAGGAAGTTCAGGATTAAAGGATGGAAAAATAAAACTGGTTTTGAAACTAGGCTATTTACTATTCATGACCTTTACAGTCATAATTAAATCCCTCCTCATTATAAACTTCTTTTGTATCGGTTTTGCTCTTCTTCAGGTAGACCAGTGTTATATATATATATATGCTTTTGCCCCTAGAACCATCTTGATTTAGTACCAAAGCATACAGGTCTAAATACATCTTCCTTCATCTGCATAAAGTATTGAGAAAAAAGAATCAGAGGGCATGACTTTCCCCTGTGTAGCTGGAGGCACAGATGTTCAGACCTCCAGAGTACAACTCTGAAGAAAAACTTTAGTGTGTACTACATATAAATTCTTTCTTAAATCTAGGACTGAATGTACAATTTCCTTTGTTGTCTGGGAAACACAGTAGTTGTGTAATCATTGTTAGGATATTTTAGCAAAAATATTTGAAAAATATTTCAAAGCTTCTGTGTCCTTGTGTTTTAGATGTAGCCTTTGTGGACAGCATATAATGAGTTATATTCCTATTCTACCAAATTTCACAGTGATATTATTTAAATTAGATAATTTACTCTATTGCTATCAATGAAATTCCTCCAATATGCTCGTTTAAACATTTCATTCTTTCTTCATGTTCTTATCACCACTATTCAACCCCATTCTTTGGTGGTATCAGGGACTCCAGGTTCATGCAAGTTAGCATAGTTTCTCTACCTTCCAGTCCCACCCTCCCATCAGGCATCTCTGTTTAACCACTTATTTGTTGGCTTTCAAATTTGTATTAACAATTCACCTAGTGGTGTTTATCTCCCATTCTCTTTATTCCTATGAGCAAATAGAATTTGTATTCTTTTACTGTGATTTTAGTGGGATGTCAAGGAGAAAGAGCAAAGGGGGAATGCATGTGTTCAATCTACCATATTTTCTTCTCTATCTCCATTTCTAGAATCTTTTGAAATTGCTCATCGTGTGAAATATATGCCACCTATCTCATGCTTTTTGTCATGGGTACTTTCTCTAACTACTCATGTTTTAATTAAGAGTACCTGTGGAGTCCTGGTGTGAAGCTGTGGGTTAATGTGCCAGACTGCAAAGCCGTTTGAACTGCAAATTCGGCGGTTCAAACTCACCAGCTGCTCCTTGGAAATCCTATACAGGGTCGCTATGGGTCAGAATCGACTCAATGACACTTAACAACAACAACAACATCTGAAGTCAGATGACTTGGAGAAGACAGACCATGTTTGTCATAGTGAGAGCATAAACAGTTTGCTCAGATTCTTGAAGCCTCAGTTTCTTTATCTGTAAAAGAGAGAAAATAATAGTACCACCTTATAGGCTTATTTGGAAAAGCAGTGACATTTTGCCGTAGAAGAAAATTTTAAGGCCTACATAAGATATTTGAGTTGTTATTGTGGGAATGACTACAAATTTGTTAAAAATTATTGTGTTTTGTGGGAAGGTGAGGTTTATGTGTCCTCCTCTTGAATTTGGGGGTATGTTTTGTGACTGCTTTAACGAACAGAATACAGTGGAAGTTCTACTATGTTACTTCCAAAACTATTGTTGTTGTTAAGTGCCATCGAGTTGGTTTTGACTCATAGTGACCCTATATAGTGTTTCCAATTAGCATCTGGTGGGGTTGAACAACTGATATTCTGGTTAGCAGTCCAGTGCTTATCTTACAGTCCCACACTAGTACTCTACACCATGAAATTCAGTTTCCACCTTTTTATATTATTGGTACCTTGAGAAGTTACAAATAGATGCTCTAATTGACAGTTGAACTCTCCATTCCAGTCATCCCAGTTAATGTACCAGACATGTGAATAAAACTATCCTACATACTCCAGAGTAGACCATCTTCCAGATAAATACCAGTGAGGGATCTCCATTAATGTCAATAATGTCACATGAAACAATAGAAAAAAAAAAAAGCCAGGTGAGTTCTGGCCAAATTTCTGATCCAAAAATTGTGAAATAAAATGAAATGAGTTTTGTTGTAAGCCACTATGTTTTAGAGCATTATGTTACAGAGCAGTAGATAATGCTAATGGATTATTATATGTTATATTATGCTACAGAGCAATAATGAAAGGGTTTTAAGATGGGAATTACCATGATCTGATCTATATTTTAGAAATATCACTAGTATTGTAGAATGGAAAATGGATTAGAAAGCGACAAGAAGGATCATAGAAGCCAGGAAAAAAAGAGTTTATCATAACAAAATTATGGGCCTTGAAAGGAATGGAATGGATTTGGTACATATATCTTTATTCAGTATTCAAGAATAAGAATACCTGGATTGAATGTTACAACTATTTTTAAAACTTTTGTTATCAGTTGCCAAATTGCCAGAGTATGTGCCAATGTATTCTTTTACTGTATCTGGTCAATATCAATATATTACCATAAAAATAGGTTTCCTGCCACTTTCACAAGAAAAAAAAATAATTAATTTGAATTTAAATTTTATAGATTAACATTTATATTCAACTTTAAAAAAAATATGTGTCTTATTTGCTATATTTTCCTTTTTTGGAGGAAGAAGAGACTTTTTTGTTTTCCCTAATTAAGTTTATTTGATCTTAGTAAGCTTTTATCTGTTATATTTCCAGAAATATTTATTATTAATTTTTGCCATTTATTTTTATTTAGAATTTCTGATGTTTAGATGTTGTTGTTAAGTGATGTCAAATAGATTCCAGCTTATAGTGTAGGACATCCAAGGAATGGCTGATATGTTTGAACCACTGACCTTTCTGTTAGCTGTCCAATGCTTTTTCTAAGGGCCACACCAGTATTACTGATAACTTTTATTAACAACTTGCCTGCTAGTGCCATGGAGTTGATTCCAACTCATGGTAAACCTGTGGGTATCAGACTACTGTGTTCCAGTGGCTGATTTTAGAGAAGTACATCACAGAATTTAACTTTCAAAGTTAGGCTCAAACTTTCAGCCTTTCGGTTAACTGCTAGCTACAATAACCATTTGTATCACCCAGGGATTTCAAGAGATTAAGCAACTTTTCAAAGATGGTGCACTCTGTTAAGTGTCAGAGCAGGATTTAAATACCAGGACATCTCATAATAAACTAAATGTTCTTAATCATTATTCATTTAAGCCTCAGCAACAGTTCATAAATGCAAACTATGCCCTTAGGTTTGGAATGCTTCAATATCTGATTAGGTCAAATTCTTATTTCAAGTTCTCATATACTGTATCTCTCTTTCATAGCACTTACTGCAATTGAGGGATCATGACTGGAAGACATAGTATCAGGATTGGAGGAAGACTCATTAGCAACCTGCAAGATGCCAATGACACTAGCCTTGCTTGCTGAAGAGGTCTGGAAGCACTTAGTGATAAAGAACAATACAGAATTCAGTATGAATTACACCTGAATATAAAGAAAACAAAACTTCTTACAAGTGGACCAATAAATCACATCATGATAAATGGAGAAAAGATTGAAGATGTCAAGGATTTAATGTTACTTGGATCCACAATCAACGTTCATGGAAATAACAGTTAAGAAATCAAGCTGTGTATTATATTGAGCAAATCTGTTGCAAAAGACCTTGTTAAGGTGTTAAAAGGCAAAGATATCACATTGGAGATTAAGGTACATTTTATGCAAGCTATGGGATTTTTAATGACCTTATATGTTGCAAAAGCTGGACTACAAATAATGAAGACCAATGAAGATGCCTGTGAATGCTGACAAACAACATTGAATATACCATGGACTTCCAGAAGAATGAACACATCTGTCCTGGAAGAAGTAGTCAGAATCATCCTTGGAAGTGAGGGTGATGAGGCTTCATCTCACATACTATGGACATGTTTTCAGGAAGAGCCAGTCCCTGGATAAATAGATCAGGCTTGGTAAAGTGGAGGGTGAGTGAGAAAGAGGAAGATCATCATGAGATTGATTGGCACAGTGGCTGCAACAATAGACTAAACATGATAACAAGTATGAGAATGGTGCAGAACCAGTCAGTGTTTTGTTTCGTGATACACAAGGTTACTGAGTTGGAACTGACTCCAGGGTACCTAACAACAACAACAGCAACTGAAAATTTATATTTACCTAATGTGGCACTGTAGGATAAGCACTGGACCGCAAACCACAAGATCGGTGGCTCAAGCCCACCAACTGTTCCTCAGAAACCCTATATAGGGTCACTATGAATCAGAGCCAGCTCAACATCACTTAACAACAACAGCAGCAATTATTAGGAATACTGGTGTGGCACTGTAGGCTAAGCACTAGACTGCTAACTATAAGGTCGATAGTTCAAACCCATTAGTTACTCCTAGGAAACTCTATACAGGGTTGCTATGAGTTAGAACTGACTTGGTGGCATTTAATAACAGCAGTGATGATTTGATCAATGTCTATCTATGTACTGTTAGAACTGAGGACAGTAACTGGAAACTGCTTTTCTCTATCACCTAGGACACCAGGTACATATGATATTCAATGATGTTTGTGGAATTAATGCCTGAGGAATCTGCATTTCTTAATGTAAATTAGATATTATCTCAAATTAGAAATGTTAAATATAATTTTACAATGAAATAATCCATGCATTCATTTAAAGTACTTCTAAACTCTGTGTTGCCCTGAATATTTCAAGATGGCTGGTACCTAGAGTCACATACTAGAAATTTTATTTAATCTGAATCAGTCTACCTCAACAATCCCAGTCAACTTTTCTTTTTTTTTTTTTAATATTTTCTTGATTCTCAAGATCTGTTTAACAATCCCTACATTGTCTCTCACAACCACAATAAGAGTTTAAGTGACTTGCCTGAGTCTCAATAAATGTTGATTTTGTTTCGTATACTATTGTGCCTCTAACATTGGAGGCATACATAATAAGGGGGAACATAAAAGTAGTTGGAAGTAGATTAAGATACAGATTTATATCTAGTCTGTCACTTGACAACTTTGTAAGATATGAATAACTCTTATCATTGTAAAGATACTAACAACTCTGAATATCAGTTTCCTTCTAAGCAAAGTGGGGGCAATAGCAATAATAATAATAATCATAGTTTTGCTGAGAATATAAAATGTGATCGTATATATAAAAGTTTTTTGCTTGTGATAGTTTACTATCTAAATGTCAATTATTACTGTGAGCATTTAAGTAAGAAGCAAAGAAACTTCTCGAATAAGGTGATGTGTTCAAAGCCAGAAATGCATTTAATTGTCTAGTAACTAAACTCCACAATGCTCCTCTGGTGGCTTTTGGTAATTGTGAATTCTGAGCTAGAAAGAGCTTTTGGGTGTCTGCATCTCCAGCATAAACTAGATTATCAGATTTCTCCTTCGGAATGCTCTAATTCAGACAGCTTTTGAAAAAAAAAACAAAAGAGCATGCATATGAAATTTTATTATCTTAATCTAGTTGTTTAAATTAAGCTGAGGCATACCCATTGCTAGTGTGAAAAATGTGAATCTTATTAGTCTTGGTGGGTAGGCAGATAAGAAAAGAAAGTATTTCTTACTAATTATCTTCAATGGTATTATTAAGATTGCTATTGTTAAGTGCCATCAAGTCAGCTCTGACCCAAAGCAACCCTGTATAGGGTTTCAAGGAGCAGCTGGTGGTTTTGAAGCACCGACCTTGCAATTCAAACTGACCTTGCAGTTCAGAACACTATCCTGCAGCACCACACCAGGACTGCATTATTAAGATTGAGGGAAGAGATATAGGAAATATTTAGGTAGCATCACTAAGAGGCGATTTAATTCCAGATGATTTGACCAAAAAGAAGCCATTCTTCTACTTTTGTAAATTAGGAGATGCAGGTATTTAGGAAGAGGAAAACACCAGAGTTCAGAAATTCTTCTATTTTTTAAAAATTGTTATAGCAATGGTTTCCTGGGTTACTAGGAATTGTCATGGTTTCTGGGTAAATCAAACAAAATGAAAATTGCCAAAACTATATTATAAATTTACAGACTTATAAAGGAAGCTAAAAGTCCAAACCTAGAAATGAGCAGGAATCCAGAGAACACCATAGAGCTAGGAATCTGGAAGTTCAATTGTAACCACCTAGCAACAACACTCTGGTTAGCATGCTGCTCGAATAGATTAATTCCAAACCTTCTTTCTGATCTTGTGTCACTTGTTCACATTTTAAAGTTAAAGGACCTACAATCTAATTGTGGTAGCTTGGATTATGTGCTCATTCCCTGCCTGTGCTAGGTTTACCCATCCCCTGCTTCAAGTTTATTATAGTAAGGGAGAAAATGTCTCAAAAATGAATCAAGGCATTATTAAGAGTTTGCTATATAACTAAAAAGTGGCAGATGTCTATTATAGGATTTTTCTAGGTCAACGATTAAATAAAGCAGTGGACCGAAAGGTCAGTTTGAACCACCAGGTCGGTGTTTGAAACTTATCAGCCACTCCTTGGAAACCCTATACAGGGTTGCTATGAGTCAGGACCAACTCGATAGCACTTAACAACAACAACAAAGAACAAAACAAACAAAAACCAGGTTAAATGATGGCCCCAGAAATCAGAATATAAAGATGTTAATAAAATGTAAAAATGAATGATATCAAAGAAAGAGATTTCTTAAGTATTTCCTTCCATGACAGGTTCTGCTACCATAACATGACTCTCAGAGTGTGCACAGTAAGTAAAAATAGTAACTGGGAATAACTCAGTCTAAGGAAAAGGTGAAATTTTCAAATTTAGGTTAATTATCACACAAGAACTTTATTCTAAGTTTATTTAATAATTGCAATCACTTTTTAACAAGGAATAACAGCCAACTAGAATTCTGGTGTACTGGACAGCGAACCACAAGGTCAACAGTTCAAACCCACCAGCTGCTCCTTAAAAACCCTATACATGGTCCTTATGAGTTGGAATGGACTGGATGGCACTTAACAACAACAACAACAAGTAGCCAGTTATGATTGTGTTGTTGAGTATCATCCAGTTAGTTCCAACCCATAGTGACCCTGTATAGGGTTTCCAAGGAGCAGCTGCTGAGCTTGAACTGCTGACTTGTGGTTCAAACTGACTTTGTAGTCTAGAACATTAGCCCACAGCACCACACAAGACTCCAACTACGATTAGCACAAGAATACAGTTTTCTTTTGTGAGAGTTGTTCAACACATTGTCTTAAATCTCATTACAAAAGAAGGAAAACAGTGGCTGTGGTCACCTATAGTCAATGAGAGTTTCTCTGCTATATGGGGGCATACAAATTCTCTTCATTATATTCACAGACCAAAGGAGTTAGGGACTCTGTGGGCAATGTCATAAGACCAATCATGTAAGAAAAAAAATGGAACACACTGAAGTATAAATCAATATGATTATACACAGAGACCAGTCATTGAATCCAAGTTTTAATGAGGGCAAGATGTTGAACATTTCTCCATGTACACTTGTCAATGCACTGGATGGCATTGGGTTTGACTGCTTATTCCAATGATTTATTATTTCTTTTAATTTGTGGCCTGGCTGGCCTGGCCTTTCATTCCTTCATGTGACTTCATTTCACTAACACATCTTTGAACTAGGTTCAGTTTGGGAAGAATGGAGTAGTTGGACATCTTTATGTCTTAACTCTGTATTGGATAAAGGAGAATGTCCAGATATTTTAGGAATATTAGATAGAGGTTCTAATCTTTTATTGATATCCAGAGTCTCAAAATGTCATCTTGGTTATCTGGTGAGATTTGGAGTTTATGGAGGTTATGTACAATGGAATTATGGCACAATTTTAACTGATAATGAATCAAGTGTGATATTTACCAGTTTCTTGAGTTATAATTGAGATAACAGCTGGAAACTGCTTCACTTAACTATGGAATTAAAAAAATTATTGCAGATAAGGTTATATAAAAGACCCTGAGACTGTTCATCCTCCCCAATTAAGATAGAAAGTTTGGAAAAATGCCTATCCAAAGAGGAATGGTAGAAATTACTGACATCATCGAAGACCTAAACGTGCAGCAGTAGTCCATATTCAACTAACCTATATGGCCTCTGAAAACCCAGGGAGGTTATGATTAAACATGGAGGACCACTATAGAGTTAAATGGGTCCAGGTACCAGAATTGACTTCTGAGTGAGATGTGCTATATGTACCAGCGCAGATTGTCATGGCCTTTAGCAGTAGAGATGCAGTTATTGATCTGGAAAATGTGTTTTTATTGAGTCCAAAACAGTAGAGAACAGATTTATGTAT
Organism: Chrysochloris asiatica; assembly: GCF_000296735.1. Lineage (NCBI taxonomy): Eukaryota > Metazoa > Chordata > Mammalia > Afrosoricida > Chrysochloridae > Chrysochloris > Chrysochloris asiatica. The sequence continues at coordinate 7,753,720 of NW_006408681.1, forward strand.
CTATTGCCATTACTAAATGGCAAACCTATCAGAGAAGCTAATGCAAACTCTTTATTATGAAAAAAAAAAAAAAACTGCTGAGAATATCATCAGCTAAGTGGAAGATTGGTTATAATAAACATTTCTCCCTCTGATTTAACCTTACCTGAATCAAAATCTAGCAAGTGATTAAATTTTGCTGGCAGGGAAATCTTTTCAGGATGTGTATTTGGCTTCTTTGCCCACAGTAACTTGGCCAACACCACTATGTGTGAGCTTTCTGAATGTCATCTATCATCTTGGTCAGCAAAGGAATTTAGATAATGAGTGAATGATTATAACATCCATTAGTTCAATCTAACATAAGCTCAAAAGCAGACAGCCTAACAGAACAGTGAAATGCCTAGTTAATACACAGTTAATGTGCATTTCAGAGTCGGAGACTGTACTCCAGAATACTGACTATGCATTTATCTCCTGGCCAGGTGTCTTAGTCTAGGTTCTCTAGAGAAGCAAAATCAGTGAAGTTTATAAAGGTATAAGTGACTAATTCAAAATCAACAGATAAGATAGCAGGCTGCTGGCTCACAGGCTATGGTGGCTAATGAATCCTCAAATTAGCAAGTAACAAAGCAAGCTCAAGTCCAAAGAACTGGATGTAGCATAATGAAGAGCCAAATGCAGGATCTAGATCAAGCAGAAAACCAGAGAGGTTGACAGAGCATCCATAGATAAACTGAATGCAAGCCATGCCCCAAGGAAACACCTTTTCAACTGATCTGCTGTTCATAGCAGATCTCATTATGTAGGTGATTACATTATATCAGATCTCATTATAAGGAATGGCTACATCATTGCATAAATGCCAAACAATATATCTTGATTACATGTTTGATCAATTTAAGACTGAAGAAGTTGGTAGAATTCTTCAATTTCATCATCACTGGTTTTAGTGGTTGGTTAGCACATAAATTTGAATAATGGTGATATTAACTGGTTTTCCTTTTAGGTTTATGGATATTATCCTATCACAGACAGCTTTGTATTGCATTTGGTTGTCCATAGGGTAGCTATAAGTGGGAACAACACCTAACAATAACAATCCTTTCATATAAAGTCTTTGCAGAGATTATTGCTATCCACCACTTAGAAGGGGCCTCTATAATCAATTGAGTTTAAATGATGGTATGAATGGATCAATTTGGTGCAAGGGTTGAACTACAGCAGATAATTCTCATCAACTGTTAGAAATCTTCTAAGCTTAACCTCTTAGACCAGCAATGATTGTCTCAATCAGATTTGTATACAATCTAACTAGCTTTATCCAGTTGAAAACTAACTCATAAGGCCCCTATTCACCTCTTTTAGAAGTCCAGTGCTTATCCCACAGTGTCACAACAGGACTCCAGGTTGCTTTTTTGTTGTTGTTAAATACCATGGAGTCGGTTCCAACTCACAGTGACCCTGTACATGGCTTCTGAGGCTGCAAATATTTACAGGAGCAGAAAGTGTCATCTTTCTCCCGCGGATGCTTGTTTAGTTGTTGCTGTTAGGTGCCATCGAGTCGGTACTGACTCATAGCGATCTTATGCACAGCAGAATGAAACACTGCCCGATCCTGAGCCAACCTCACTATTGTTGTCATGCTTGAGTCCATTGATGCTGCCAGTTGGCCAATCCATCTCGTTGGGGGTCTTCCTCTTTTTCTCTGACACTCCACCTTACCAAACATGATATCCTTCTCCAGTGACTGGTCCCTCCTGACAATATGTCTGAAGTATGAGAGATGAAGTTTGGCCATCCTGGCCTCCAAGGAGCACTCTGGCTGCACTTCTTCCAAAATGGATCTATTGGTTCTTTTGACCCATGGCACTTTCAATATTCTCCTCCAACACCATAACTCAAAAGCATCAATTCTACAGTCTTCCCTATTCACTGTCCAGCTTTTGCATGCATATGAGGTTATTGAAAATACCATGGGTTGGGTCAGGTGCACTTTAGTCCTCAAGCTGACATCTTTGCTCTTTGACACTTTAAAAAGGTTTTGTGCAGCTGATTTGCCTAATGCAATATGTCATTTGATTTCTTGACTGCTGCTTCCGTGAATGTTGATAGTTGATCCAAGAAGAACGAAGTCCTTGACAACTTCAATCTTTTCTCCATTGATAAAACAGTTCTTTATTAGTCCAGTGGTGAGGATTTTTGTTTTCTTTACATTGAGATGTAATCCATACCGAAGGCTGTGCTCTTTGATCTTCATCAATAAATGCTTTAAGTCCTCTTCACTTTCAGCAAGCAAGATTGTATTATCTGCATATTGCAGGTTGTTAATGAGTCTTCCTTCAATCTGATGCCACATTTTTCTTCATATAACCCAGCTTCTCGGATTATTTGCTCAGCATAAAGGTTGAATAAATATGGTAAAATAATACAACCCTAAAATAATACAACCCTGACGCACATCTTTCTTCATTTGAAACCATTCAGTGTTCCCATGTTCTGTTTGAACAACTGCCTCTTGTTCCATGTACAGATTCCTCATGAGCAAAATTAAGTGTTCCGGAATACTCATACTTTGCAATATTGTCCATAGTTTGTCATGATCCACACAATCAAAAGCCTTTGAGTAGTCAATAAAGCAAAGATAAACATCTTTCTGATATTCTTTGCTTTCAGCCAAGCTCCATTGGACATCAGCAATGATATCCCTCGTTCCATGGCCTCTTCTGGATCCGGCTTGAACCTCTGAAAGTTCTCTGTCAATGTATGCGTGCAATTGTTTCTGTATTATCTTCAGTAAAACTTTACTCACATGGGATATCAGAGATTGTCTGATGATTTCCGCATTCCATTGGGTCACCTCTCTTTGGAATGGGCACAAATATGGATCTCTTCCAATCAGTCGGCCAGATTTCTTAGCATAGATGAGTGAATGTCTACTGTGCTGCCTCACTTTATTGAAAGATTTCAATTTTTCCTCCATCAATTCCTGGTGCCTTGTTCTTTGCCAATTCCTTCAATGCACCTTGGACTTCCTCCTTTAATATCATTGGCTCTTGATCATAAGCTAGCTTTCGAAATGGCTGAACATTAACCATTTCCTTTTGATACAGTGACTCTATATATTCCTTCCATCTTCTCTTGATGCTTTCTGCATCATTCAATAATTTGCCCAGAGAATCTTTCAATAATGAAAGTCAAGGCTTGAATTGTTTTCTTCAGTTCCTCCAGCTTGAGAAATGCTGACCATGTTCTTCCTTTTTGGTTTTCTGATTCCAGATCTTTGCACATTTTGTTGCAATATTTAGCTTTATCTTCTTGAGATGATCTTTGAAATTTTCTGTTCAGCTCTTGTACCTCCTCACTTCTTCCATTTGCTTTAGCATCTCTACACTGGAGAGCAAGTTTCAGTGTTTCTTCTGACATCCATTTTGACCTTTTCCTTCTTTCCTGTCTTCTTAATGAATTTTTGCTTTCTTTATGTATGATGTTCTTGATGTCATCCCACAACTCTTCTGGTCTTCACTCTTTAATGTTTAATGTATCAAATCTGTTCTTTAGATGATCTCTAAATTCAGGTGGGATATATTCAAGGTCATATTTTGGCTCTCGTGGGCTTGTTTTCATTTTCTTCAACTTCAGTTTGAATTTGCATATGAGTAATTGATGGTCTGTTCCACTGTTTGCACCTGACCTTGTTTTGACTGATGCTATGGAGCTTTTCCATCATCTCTTTCCACAGATGTAGTCAATTTGATTTCTATATATTCCATCTGGTGAGATCCATGTGTATAGTCAGTCATCTTTAATGCTGTCTAAAGAAGATATTTGAAATGAACAAATCATTGATTTTGCAGAATTCTATCATGCATTCCCCAGCATCATTTTTATCACCAAGGCCATATTTTCCAACTACTGATCCTTCCTCTTTGCTCCCAACCTTTGCATTCCAATAACCAGTAATGATCAGTACATCTTGATTGCATGTTTGATCAATTCAGACTGAAGAAAGTGGTAGAGTCTTCTGTTTCATCCTCACTGGCTTTAGTTGTTAGTGCGTACATTTGAATAGTAGTGGTATTAACTGGGCTTCCCAGTTAATAATAATCATGTGCATGGATATTATCCTATCACAGACAGCGTTTTACGTCATGACTGATCTGGATATGTTCTTTTTGACAATGAATGCAACACCATTCATCTTCAATTTATCATTCCCGGCATAGTAGACCATGTGGTTGTCAGATTCAAAATGGCCAATACCAATCCATTTCAGCTCACTAATGCTTAAGATATCGATGTTTATGCATTCAATTTCATTTTTGACAACTTCCAATTTTCCCAGATTCATACTACATACATTCCATGTTCTGATTTTCAATGGATGTTTACAGCTGTTTCTCTTCATTTTGAGTTGTACCCCATCTGCAAATTTATGTCCTGCACACTTTACTCCTATTGGGTCATTATGGTGAACTCTACTTTGCAGAGGCAGTGCATTTTGATTGCCTTCCAACCTGAGGGGCTCATTTTCTGGCACTATATCTGACCATATTTCTCCGCTATTCATAATGTTTTCAGCGACTAAATATTCAGAAGTAGTTTGTCATTCCTTCGTCCTAGTCTGTCTCTGTCTGGAAGCTCATCTGAAACCTTTCCACCATGGGTGACACTACTGGTATTTAAAATACCAGTGGTATAGCTTTCAGAATCACAGCGACTCATAAGCCACCACAGTATGACAAACTGACAGATGAGTGGTGGTGGATGCTTGTAGGAGTCTCTTAATACATACACATGTACAAAGCAGAAATATAAAATGGCTAATAATCCACAGAGCAGATATTTCACCAATGGAGAACAGAAGTCAGTGTACAAATGCTTTCTCCTTTGCTTCCTGATGGGAAATTCTGAGACATATACTCACTGCTACTTTGATGATAGAATTGGATCAATCAACCAGTCAGTAGCACATTTCTGACTAGTTCTTCCTCCTTTTCGACTTTATTCTGGCATTCCTCACTTCTGCTCTTACATTGTACTCCTCCAATAAAGTACTCCCACATAACACTTTGTTCCAGCTCTGCTTCATGGGAAACATTAATATGCTCTATGAGAAATGTATTCTTAAACCAACAGCCCAGACAATCAATAATTCAGCAACTTATTTAGAGTTTCACAAATGATGATGGGCTGAGCCATCATCTTAATCTTATCTTCTGACTCAAATACTGTACTTTCTACATCACTTCTCAAGGAAGCTGTTACTAAATTCATTGACTACTAAAACTAGAAAGTTATTTGGAGATGATTTATTCTAGGGATTATGAAAACCTTTTTTAAAAGTAAAATCAGAGAACATAGAGTCAAAAAACTAAGCCCACTGCCCTCAAATAAATTCTAATAGGGACTCTATAGGACACTGGAGAACTGCCCTGCTGGGTTTCCAAGGGAGTGCTGGTGTTGAGCTGTAGAACTTCAGGTTTATGGTTCAAACACACCAGTCACTCCCTGGAAACCCAATACATCGCTATGAGCCAGAATTGACTCAGCATCAATTAACAATAACAACAACAATCTATGGAAGTAGACTTCAACATATTTCTCCTTAGGAGTGGAGGGGGTTGGGGGGTGGGTGGGATTCAAACCACCAGCCTTTTGGTTAACAGTTGATTGCTTAACTGCTGTGCCACCAACATCCTTAAAATCAGACACAAAACCATAAAATTAGAAGAGTACTTGATTTAAACAACAACATAAGAGAGAAATATTGTGTACTATAGGCATCCCTCCATCTCCTGATAACTCTGAAGTTACTCTCCATAGTATGCTGTATATAGACTCTTAACATCACAGATTATAAAATGACGATCTATCCCTGATCTAGCTTTGAAAAATGAGATTTTTGAGGCTTGTCCAGTTTCAGAAGCTCATTAGTGGCAAATATTTAAATTGCGACTAGACAATGTAAAAGATGGAATAATTAAATTTCTGATAAGTTTATGTCTATGGATATGTCTGGGATTTTTTTTTTTTTTTACAATGTCTCTTGAGAGCCCTTCAAATACTGTGTTTTTATGATTCTGTGTAATCATCATATCAAATGGATTAATTATGACACATGTTATTTTCCCAGTGCAATACAGATGGCTTCATCATATAATTTTAGGCTCTATTTAGAGATGATTCATTGGCATTTCAAAGGCACTGTTGCAACTGTTCCTCCAGAAGAAGCTCAAAGAAGGTGCTTAAAACCACTGTGTATTAAAAATATATTACTTATGCACACATAATAAAGGATATTATCTTTACATAAGTGCTCTACTAAGGACAAAATCTGTATGGATCCAAAAAATCAACATTTAATCAAAAGCAAAAATGAGAAGATAAGAGGGTAGGGAAAGTAGGCTAGAAATGGAACAATCAGAACATAATTAATGAGAATGTTGACACAATGTGAAAAATGTAATTAAGGTCACTGATCAGTTTGTGTGCAAATTGTCAAAGGAGAACCTAAATTTCTGTGTAAACTTACAACAAAAACAATAAAATTTTGTGAAATGTAAATGTATGCCACTTATCTAGTAACACACCCCTTGGTATATGAAAGGGTCCAAGTGGAATGGGATTTTGTCAAACTGGACTAATGAGGCACACACACCTGGTGTGTATGTTATGCTGTTCTTCACAGACTAGCTACAAGGGGACATGCTTTTCATTCAAGAGCCTGTTGGAATGGCTCAAAGATAGCAACCAAACCCATAGTCATATGTCATGGAAGCGTTGAGTCAGAAGGACAGCAACAGAGAATTTTTTACTCAGTTATAGGGCATCACACTTCCTAACTCTTAGAAAAATAAGTATGTTTGGGTGAGAGCAGTGTTCCAAAACATATTAATTCACTGCCTAGTGCTGGTCTGAAAGGAGCTCTGGTAGCATAGTGATGATGAATCAGGCTGCAAATTGCAAGGTCAGCAGTTTGAAACTACCAGCTGTTCCATGGGAGAAAGAAGAGGCATTCTGCTCCCATAAGGATTTACAGCCTCAGAAACCCTGTACAGGGTCGCTATGAGTTGGAACTGACTCCATGGCACATAACCACCACCACCAGTGCTGGTCTGTGATATAATTTAAAACTGGACCTTTGGAAAACAATGAAAAAGACAATATCATGAGGGATTTATTGTTTTATTGGTTGTGTTTTGTTTGCTTTGGGATCTCAACAGATAAAAACTAAGTTAAAAATGATTCTTGGTTTATGACACATTCTCATCGTTGGTCTACATGTGACCCTTGCAGGTTTGCTTGTTTGTTTGCAACAATAGAATGCAATAACACAGGTGTATGTCCAATACAACATATAAATTGAATCTATATTTATATGTATATAAATTGCCTCCCTTCATATGTGATACCATCTATCCTAAAATTTTGTGATTATCCTTACTCTTTAAAAAGTTACAATTCCAGAAAGGAGAGAGATGCTGAGTGGTTTTAGCAGAGAGAGGGACCAATAGTCGAGGTTTATGTGGGGGAATCCAAGAGACTGGTGATAGAGCTTGATAACATTCCCCATCCCACTCTGATCATTTCTGATCATAGTTGTGTTCACAGTGCCTGGAACAGTCCCTGACTCCTAGGAAGCTCTTGGTAAAAATATATGCATTGAGGATGGCAGATAGGATAGAGGTGTAGTGAAGTTCTCCATCAGCAATACCACAGAATACCAGGCAAAGTGGGTTCAGGGCAGAGCTCCAAAACTCTGAACCACATAGGTAGGAATAGCTTGAAGGTTTGAAGGCTTATAGCTAGTGGAACTTGTAGCAGAAGTGAGGAATCTGGTACTTTAGAATCAGTCTAGACTCTGCCAGACTCGGCATCCTGGAGCTGACAACTTGGGTGAGACCAAACGGCAAGACCAAGCAGAGGAGCAGACCCGCCACATAATAATGCCTCGGGAACCTTGAAGCAAAGGTGGACAATATACTTTGTCAGTTTTGCTTTGCTCTGATTTTTTTTTTTTTTTTTGGTATCTGTTCATTGGCCCTCCACTGTTTGTGCACCTACATTCTGGTGACAAGAGGGAGTGCCTGAACGAATGGATACTCCCCACCCCCACCACTGGTGGGTTTTTCTGCCACGCACTTGCAGAGATGCTCTCAGCAGCCCAAGAGCCAGCCCTGATCTGTTTTTAATAGGGAAAAGGCAAGAACAAGGAATGTGGAGAGGAAAATGGAGTTTAAAAAACAAACTAAATATACAAAGATAATGTATAAATATACACAGATAAAAAAAAACAAACCACTAAATATACACAGATAATAGCAGAAATGGGGTCAAGGAAACCCCAGATAATCCCTGATCCAGTTGTAGCCAGCACCAGGCAGACGTTCCAAAAAGGTGAGGCCTGGCTCCTGCAGAAGTTGCCACAACTACAGCTAGGACTCCATAGCCGACAGAGAACATGAACTTCTTCATGTGTTTGCTCACACTGGAGTAATTGTCAGTTTTCTTGCAGTGAGGAAGAGGTGCAGGCCCTCCAACAGCATTCAGGTGAAGGCAGCCTGGTAGAGGTAGCATAAAGGCACCAGTGATGATGGCACACAGCACTTTGGGCTCAGTTTGGTTGATCCTGATGAGGAAGAGGAGGTGGGCCAGGAAGAGGGAGAACAAGAGCTGAAGGTGGAGTGAAGTGCTGATGTTCTGGATGACTTTACATAGGAGGAAGGTAAGGAATGCCAGGAGGCGGCACAGCAAGAGAGACCCAGCCCCATGTAGGTGATCACAGTCAAAAAGCAATTCTCCTCTACTCTGTCTTGTACTCTGACTTTTGATTCTGTGGCTACTGCTCCTCTGCAGATCCTCTGGTGTCACAACTTTCTGTCAGTGGTTAAGAAGGATAAATCCTAGGGAACTTGGGATCTAAAGGATGCACTCTACATCTGGCTCTTCTGATATTGATACCTTGCTTGTATATTTTACATGCATCAGAAGGCAGAATTCAGGAAAGTAAAAGAAACCAACTTTGAAAATCCCATTGAAGTTTTAGGTAAAAATCACCTAGCTTTTTCAGGGCTTTTAGTAATCGAGGTCATTTTTCTTCAGCACTTTCCCTGGACTGATGCTTACGTTTCTGTAAAAGTGCTGTAACCATTTGTCTCTCTCCATAACTGATAGCTTCCACCAGAAGACTCTATCTCTGAGCATTTTTCACAGGCCTAAAATTAAATCCTGAGGTACAGCATAACAACGAACAGTGGCATCTTGAAATTTATCAGGTGGCCTTAAAGGCAAGAAGCTGAAAGAGAACATTAAAATCATACTCATATTAAGCGACAGATTTTTTTTCTTCTTCTTATTGTCTCCCTCCTCTTTTTTCTTCAATTATAGACTATAGTATCCAATATCCAATCTATATTATTTGATTTCTTCTTCTTCTTCTTCTTTTTTTTTTTGCTGTTACTGTTTTGCTGTTTTATAATCTCCCTTTTACCTCTGGGGGACTCTTTCTCTCCCTATATAACTCAAGTAGAGACATCAACTGCTGCCATATAATCAAGCTACAATCACACTCTATAAAACATCAAAATCCAGGCAAGAACCAATACCAACTCTATAAAACAACAAATCCAGACAACACCTATGAAAGTTATGTTGAATTAAACAATAAGAAGAGTGAAAAGGGAAGCCAACATCCAGATCACATCTATCTGGAGGCAATCAGAAACCATAAAAACTACAAAAACACACACTCAATTAAGTATTAAGGCCACCGATAATCACTAAACATGTCCAAGAAGCAAAAGCAGATGACCATATCAGCACATGTCCAGAAACAAGATAAAAGATCAGAGACAAATGATCTAGAGGTAGACCTGGACTCCATTCTGGAAGGTGGAAGGCCTTGGAAATAACTGAGAAGGAATTCAGAAAAATGATTATAAAATGTTTCAAAGCACTTTATAATGGAGTTAAGAAAAATAAGAAAGAAGTCAGGAAAGTGCTACAGGAACAATCCAATGATTCAGCATTGGAAATAATTCAAAATGTACAGAAAGAGGTCCAAATGATCAATAATAGAATATCAGAAATAGACAATACACTGAAAGGGCAAAGGAGTAGAAAAGAAGAGATGGAGGGCAGAACTAGTGAGCTGGAAGACAAATCTGTCAATACCACTAAGCTAGAAAAGCAAGCAGAAAAAAAGGATAAAAAAATTTGAATAAGGGCTAAGATTCATGTTGGACAACATGAAGAGGAATAACTTAAGAATTATCAGCATTCCAGAACAGGAAGAATCACAGAAGTCCACAAAGAAAATAGTTGAAGAACTGCTAAAAGAAAATTTCCCTAACATCCTAAAAAGCAAAAAGATAAAAATTCAGGACGCTCAACGAACCACAGTAATTATAGGCCCTTAGAGAAAATCACTAAGACACATCATAATCAAGCTCTCCTAAATCAAAGATAAGGAGACAATACTGAAAGCAGCTAGGGAAAAGAGAAGTGTTACATACAAAGGCAAACAAGTCATATTAAGCTCGGATCTCTGAGCAGAAACCATGCAAGCAAGAAGGCAATGGGGAGACATATATAAAACCTTGAAAGAAAAAAATTGTCAACCGAGAATCCTTTATCCAGCAAAGCTTTCAATCAAATACAATGGTGTAATCAAAACATTCCAGGATAAACAGAAACTAAGGGATTTTGCCAAAGCCAACCCTGTGCTGCAAAACATCCTAAAGGGAGTTCCGTGGACTAAGAACCAACAAGAACAGACAACAACCAGAGATTGACATAGATGGCAGCACCACCCAGAATTAAATCTACAGAAAGAAGAGTTGAAAACAGAACAAAACTATAAGAACAAACTCAGAGAATCTGGGAGGTCAGTCTATGATCAAAACAATTACAATGTGAAAGAAAGTAAACATGTAGGAACAGAGATCCAGATGGTGAGAAGGTCAGGTAGATTGCAGGGTAAAATAGACTGCACTAAATGGAGGGGAAAGTTAACATAATATAAAATAACCTCAAATAAAATTAACCCTACACAACATACCAAGAAAATGAAAACCCAAGAAGAACATGGAAACATTAAAACTATGAGGAAACTCACAACAATAAACACAAAAAGCATGAACTCAGCAAAGGCAGACCGAACAAAGAAAGCAACAACACCACAAAACAAACAAACAAACAAACATAATGGCAGTAATTAATCCATACCTATCAATAACTACACTGAATGTAAATTGATTAAATGCACAAGTTAAGAGACGGAGGGTGGCAGAATGGATAAGAAAACAAGATCCTTCAATATGCTGTCTGCAAGAGACACATCTTACACACA
>NW_006408681.1:7767641-7769138 GCF_000296735.1 Chrysochloris asiatica
GAGAATGAAGCATCCAGCTGATAAGAAGAGAGGGCATATGCACAAGAACACCCACACTTACAGATAATACCCACTTGACCTGGCTTCAATGGCTGAATGATCAGAGCTCAACTAGAAGAAGAAAGAAGAGGGAAAAAAAGACTAATCTGATACAAATCGATGAATTTGACCTACACCTATGGATGCAGTAGCTCTTTTTCATTAAATGATATTAATCATAATTATTAGTTGCTGCTTTAAAAAAATGATCTGCTCTTGGCAAAATTAAAATTAGGAAACTTTGGGAAATTCACTGCTCTGTGAAATTATAAAGTCTGGGGAATATAAGTCAAGACCATATTCAAACTTGGGGATGAATTTTATTCACATCTATCATAAAAATAATTATACTGTGGGTATAAAAATATTGTATTTTTATATAAAATTATAAAACGATCACACTGGGCTGTCATGTGGATGAATGAACTAAAGAATGGTAAGAGCTGCCATATAGTAATTGCTCAACAAACCATAGTCCCTTGACTCTCTTGGTTTCCTATGCTAACATTCTAAATGGCTGGAATCACACAGTTTTGTTGTGCTCACTACAACATTTATCTGAAGATGACAGTCCAAGAAAGCAGCCTTCATTTGTCACCTTAAACTCTCCTACTAAACACTGCAGCACTGAGGAGGACTTAAAATAGGACTCAACACAGAGGTCCATTGAGATACTGGAGTGTTTGTGGCTGGAGAAGGGAAGGGATGCTCGCATACCATAAAGGTCTCTACCTAGGATTAAATACAATCAGGAAGATGAAAGACCTGTACACTGAAAACTATAAAACATCATTAAAATAAACTGAAGAAAACTTAAATAAATGGAAGGACGTTCTGTGTTGATGAATTAGAAGACTTAATATTAAGATGTCATTATTACCCAAAGCAATATATATATTCAATGCAATCATCATCAAAATTCCAACAGGGCTCTTTGAGATATGAAAAGGCAAACTTCTTTACTCCAAAACCCAATATTTGCTTTGTAAACAAACACTGCACTGGCTACTGAAGATTGTTTTATTTGTTTGCTTTGTAAGGTGTTGTAGTCAGTTCCAACTCATAGTGACATTATGCATAATACAACAAAGCATTGCTAGGTCCTATGCCATCCTCACAATTATTTTTATTCTTGAGTCTGTTCCTTTACTGAGGATAAAAACACTAAGACATTGTTTCCCATCAAGAAGCTTATGGCTGAGCAGACCAGCCTGGAGCAGCTAGAAGAATAAAAGATACCTCTTGAAAGAAAGACCTGCAGGAAAAATGGAGGCAGACGGACTGATACTACAAGAACAAACAAATCAGTTCCCTAGGAAACATCAAGGCAAGTGGCCAGGTCCTCTCAACACAAACCCCCTTCCAAGACTAAGACTCAATGGAAATGCACTCTCTGATTGGTGACCACACACATCACCGATGGGGGGAAGTGGGGTAAAAGCAGCAATGAAGCGGCAG
>NW_006408681.1:7769976-7798236 GCF_000296735.1 Chrysochloris asiatica
GAAAACTGGGGGGAGGAGGGGGAAGTTTAGGAGGAGGGTTTCTGGGATATACCCTTTGGGTGGTTGATGATGCATGGAGGGGATTGGAATCATAGCAGTGAGATGATATAAAATAGAATGAATGTAAAACTAAAGTTCTCCCATGTAAACTATCATATAATTCACAATAAAACATTAAAAAAAAAAAAAAAGCTTATGGCTAGTGGTAAGCAGTGTAACCAACAATTCCTATATAGCTGGTGATAACTGTATCAAAGCAATAGGAAGGTGATGTGCTGGAGAGCACAGAAGAGTGGCAGCTAACTCACTGAGGTGGATTGGGACCCATAATAAAAACAAGATATCATTTAAGTAAGGAGTCTTTTTTGTGGTGCTGTGGAATAATCCATTGGTCTACAAGGTCAGTTTGTGTTGCAAGATTGGCAGTTCAAATATATCAGCCGATCCTCGGAAAACCTATACAGGGTCACTGTGAGTTGGAACCTGCTCGACGGCACTTAACAACAACAACACCAATTAGCTTGAGCCTTGATGCGCAGGAAGGAGCTCTGGTAACACAGCATACTAAGCATTAGGATGCTGATGGAAAGATTGCCAGCTGAAATCCACCCACCTCTCCAAGGGAGAAAGATGAAGCAGTCGTAGTCTGCTCCCATAAAGATTTACAGCCTTAAAAACCCTGAAGAGCAGATCTACTCTATCCTATATGGTCATTATGAACCAGAAGCAAGTTGACAGCAGTAGGTTTGAAACACTAGAGTAGGTTTGCCAACTAGAGAAGGAATTCCTGGGAGAGGCAATCATTTGAGCCCAAGTGTGGAGCTAAGAAAAATTAAGACCTTCTTCACAGGTACCAGAACTCAGTGCTATTTTTACACCCTTTCCCCTCCTGTCAGTCCCCACAAGATTGCAGGTATATAAATTAGCAGACAGTACTCCTGAAGTGTTCTGTGCCTAGTACATACAAACTAGTCAGTATATGGTAATTATCAGTGTGGGGTAGCATTGGCACACTCTACTTTTGCCCCACATAACTCTCCTATTATACCAGGTAATCTATATGCTCAAAACATGGGCTCAAAATGGCACAAAACTTATATTTACCTAAATGAGATGTTGGTGAAAATAGCATTGTTGGCTAAACTTTTCATCAAACTTGAAAGATAAGAAAGTTTGCTACAAAAACCAGCTGTACTGTGTATAGGTCAATGCCTCCTTAAAAATCAATGCAATTGGGTAAAGAGTTCAGCACTGGGAGCCTGCACTCTGCCTGAATAAAGGCAATTCTGAAAGATGCAGACACATGAAAATAATACTGGATTTGGAGGTGATGACAACTGACTTTTACTGAACATTTATAAGTGTTGTTATTGTTGTTGCTAAGAGCTGTTGAGTTGGTTCTGACTAATAGTGACACTCTATAGGCTTTCCGTGGAGCAGTTGGTGGGTTTGAACTACCGACCTTGTTGTTTGAAGTCCAGTGCTGATTCTACAGCATCACATTAGGAGTCCATTAGAAGTGGCAGATATTGTATTAAGTGGGCTAAGTATGTATTCGTAGTAGATTCTCATCACAAGTCTATAAGGCTGGTATTTTTCTAAGTGTTACTACACCTTTTAAGGAGCTCTGGTAGCGAAGTGGTTACAAATCAGGCTGTGAACCGCACGGTCAGCAGTTCGAAACTACCAACTGTTCCATGGGAGGAAGATGAGGCTTTCTGCTCCCGTAAATATTTACAGCCTTGGAAACCCTGTACAGGGTCGCTATGAGTCGGAACTGACTCCATGGCAAATAATAACAACACCTTTTATAAATTAAGAAATTGAACTACAAAGAGGTAAAATACATAATTTTCCCCAAGACCACAAATCTTAAATAACAGAATTTGGGCTGGTAACCCTAAGGTTGGTGGTTCAAACCCACCAGCCATTGCTCAGAAATCTTACGCAGGGTCACGACGAGTCAGAACCAACTTGACGGTATTTAACAACAATAACAACAACAACATATTGAGTTCAGAGCTTACTCTTCCACTACTTTCCAAAACAGTATCCACTGCCATTGAGTCAATTCCATCTCATAATAACCCTGTGTAAGTTTGTGAAGGCTGTAAACCTTTATGGAAGCAGAAAGGGTCATCTTTCCCCCATGGAGCAATTGATGATCTTGTCCAGTGTTTATAACCACTGTTGTCTTTGTTAGTGCTGTTGAGTCAGTTTTGACTCAAAGAGTCCCTTTATAGAGTTTCAGAGGAGTGGCTGGTGGGTTTGGACCATCAATCTTGTGGTTCAAACTGACCTGTCAGTCCAGTGCTTATCCTGCAGCAACACACCAGGACTCCTATAACTACTGCTATTGTATTAGTAGTAATAGCTACGATTCATTGAAAGTAAGTTTGTTGAATTTAGGCAAATATACAGTATGTTATTATTCTATCCATTTTACGTATAAGTAAGTTGAGACTTCGGAAAGTTTATTGACTTATCCACAGTTACATAATGGTGGACTCCAAAGCACATGGCTTTGGCACTGCTCTGGACAACTCCTCATCTTGAATCCTCAGTAAATCTCCTGGGATTGACTGAAACCAAACAACTATCTTCAGAATCCTTCAAATATATCTTCAAAGCATAGATACTGGAAATATCCAAATTAATATACCTACATTTTCTAACTGGCTTTTAAGCAGGATTTGGAAATCGCATCTCCTGCTGTGTCATCATCAGACATAGAAGCCCTTCCAGATGTCCAGATAAGTGCCACTGGGAACTGGCTTTACAAGTTATTACTTAAGACAAGTATCTCAGACCAAGGATTTGATCTATTCTTATTAGTGACATTCGTTTTTCTACCTTTCTATCCTGTATTTCATTCTTATAGGACAATCTTTAGATAAGTTTACTCACTTTCTTAAGAGCACATTTCTTACTGTTGATGAATCCTAAATCTGGAGCTTCAGCTTTAGAATGAAGAAGTTCTGTGCTGTAAGCAATCTCCTGAAGAGTGAACCATCAAAAGCTACAATCTAATAGGGAAGAGAAGACTTTATATAAGACTGTGTCTTCCATTTGTCAGATCTAAGAGAAGTTAGGGAACTTGTCTACCTATAGCATTTTGGATAAGCTTAACCTCCTATCTACCTTATCAAGAAGCATCTCCTGAACTTCCAATCAGAATTAATATTCAAATTAATTTATATTATCCTCTGCTTACTCTGTGAGCACAGGGTTGATCTTTGATCATGATGTCAACACAAAGTTTAGCCTTAGAGCATTTAAGAAATATTTATATTTCAATATGACCAAAACTTGAAGGATTCTGCTTTCCATAAGAAGAAACAATTTATATCAAAATAGATGCTTCAAAAATATTTCTCATTAGGCTTCTGATGTAGAAAAGCATCACAAATCCAATACTTTCTGATGTAACTACTTCAATGTTTATGAAACACTACCTAAACATTAATTGAACACTGCTATGAGCAAGGCAGGAGTCCTGGTGTGGTGCTGTGGGTTAATGCACCAGACTACAAAGCCGTTTGAACTGCAAGGTCAGTGGTTCAAGCTCACCAGCTGCTCCTCAGAAACCCTGTACAGGGTTACGATGGGTCAGAGCTAACTCAATGGCACTTCACAGCAACAACAACAACAATGATCAAGGCATGCTACAGACATGAATAAAATAGAGTTGCTGCCCTTAAGGGTTCAGTAATTTTCTAGGGGAGACAACTTCTTAATTCATAAATCTCATAAAGAAAGATAAGTGCTGAAACTAGAGATGTGTGAAGATTCTGTGTGGCAGGATTTTCACTAGGAGGGTCAGGGAGCACTTCAGTGAGACCAGACGTAGAGAAAATGGTCTTACAAAAGAAACAAGTGAAATAATGCAGCATGTTCTAAAAAATGGCAAACATCAAGTGTGTCCTAAGCATATAGATATTATGGAGAAAGAAGAGAAACTTGGAGCCAGTTCTAGAGGTTTTGAATATCATTGGAGCCTAAAATGCATCTTCTTATTGTCAGTGATTGTTGTTGTTGTTGTTGTTGTTGTTGTTGTTAAGTGCCATAGAGTAAGTTCTTTCTCAAAGCAACTTTGTATAGTGTTTCCAAGGAACAGCTGGTGAGTTTGAACCCCTGACCTTATGGTTCAAACCCACCTTGCAGTCTAGTGCTTTATCCCACAGCACCACACCAGGTGGTTGGTGATTATCAAGCTTTAAAAGCAAAACAAAAAAAGTTCAATCATTACCTTTGCACCATTCATGAATATAGTCAGGATGATGCAAATCCCCAATGACTTTGTATACCAACCCTTTCAAGGTTAAGAAAGGATGGCATAAATTTACTAGCTGAAAGTGATATTATTTTAGGTATAATTTTGAATTTTCTATGTTAAAACATAAAGCATTCTCATGCTCCTATATGTTAACTCTTTCAAATAATAAAAACGATTGTGACAACAGTTCTTTTCCCCCAAAGTTCCCATCTGGTGTGCCCCAATATCATGGTTGAACTGTGGCTCTGTGCCTTATGTGATTGGGATCATATATGAGGGGACTCACATGCTGAACTATATATTTTAAAACCATGCTACCCATACCTAAATCAGGGGATGTTTGAAACATTGGAAATGTGAGGTCATTTTCATGGTGCATTATTGTTCCATTTTCAAGAACCTGAAAGCTTTTTTTGAAACTTCCGATTTTGCAGAGGTTTGGATTTTGCAGACCACCCCTTGGTTGGATTGCTTTTGCGTAGATGTTCACCACAGAATACATCCTGTTTTGCTGTTATTTCAAATTAATCTCCACACCTTGGTAAAAAGTCACTAGTCTAGCAATTAGGAACTGCTGCGTTCACTTGTTTTCAACTGAAGTCCCATACTGAGAAAACTGCATTTTACTTGGCTTGAATTCTATTCTTGAATGATGCTCAAGTTAAAGAAGCAGGTGTGCCTGGGAGCATTTAATGCCTTCAGTGGATAAAATGCTGTAAATGAGACGGTACATGAAAACTGAGTTCTAGTTAATGCAGAATCATTAATTCTCATTTCTTCTTCCACACAAGACCATTATTATCTTTTGCTTGCACTAGTGCAGTAGCCTCCTAACTGGTCTCTCTGATTTGTCTCTATTGTTTTTCCAGCCAACATCTGTAATAATGCAGGGGTGCTTATACTAAACACAAACAGAATCCTGCCACTCTTCATCCATAGAAATTGTAATGGACAATCTCATTTTCTAGAGCTTAATATGGAAACTTTCAAATTTCCTATTGCACTCCTCCATATCCTCTAAGTTTCTGCTAGCCTAAATTATTATTCACTATTCCTTGAACAAACAGAACTTCCTCTCTGCTGTGCTTTTGCATATGTGATTCTCACTGTCTGAAATGTCCTACCTCAAGTTCCCTTACCCTTAAACTCAAATTGAGGTTTTAAAATACAGCTTAATAATTTCTTTGTCTTTGAAACCTTCTCAAGAATCCTGCATAAGTTTATTGCACTTAATCCATTCATTTCTGCAATATTTATTAAGTGTCTTCTTTGTGTCAGGCATTGTGTTCGGTGCTGAAAATACAGAAAAGATCAGACAAACTTCTTGTCCTCATTTATGTTGCAGCCTACTGTGGATCAGACAACTAAGACAAGAATTAGATACATAATTCCAAATAGTGAAGAGTGCGCTAAGAAGAATAATAAAGGAAATTTATGGCTATTTTTGACCAGTGCAGGGGTTTTGAATATATTCTCTAACTACAGAGAACATATCCTTGCTTTGTTTGGGAAATGATTTGTCTAAAGTATCCTCTCCACTTGTTTAAGGTAATGAATGTTGTGTATTTTCGTCATCTTTGATTCTTCCTGCAAAACACTCAATAAATGTATCCTGGCTGGATGAATATACAAGTGTATGAGTGGGTGCACAAATGAATTGTTCTAAGACATCTTTTATTTTCAACTATTGGAAAAGAAATTCTCTTTGAAGTAATAAGAGTCCTTCCATTTATTATGTCAAATACACATTTACTAAATAACTGATGTATCTGCAACTAATAAGACACTGGGCAAAGATCAAAGTATCTCAGCAAATGGATTAGAATCTTAACCTGCTCCTTAGAAATAGGCATTGGAGACATTTAATGCTTGGCATCTTCAAAAAATACAGAACTTCAATTAGCCAAGTTCTCTGTGTTCTATAACTTCACAAATGAAGAAATTCTTACACTTTCTCAAAAAATGAATAAAATACATAAATAAACCTATTCTACTAGTTTCATGAATTATTTGACTAGAGGAAACTCACTTGGGGAAATAAAGCAAACCATGGTTAAAATTTACAAGTCTTACTATTGTAAAGCCCATCAAAGCAAATCCACTGCCATGAAGTCAATTCTGACTCAGTGTGACCCTACGTAAGGTTTCCAAGTCTGTAAATCTTTATGGGAGCAGGCAACCTCATCATTCTCCTGCATGTGGCTCGTGAATTTGAGCCACAGACCTTATGGTCAGCAATCCAATGCCAAACACACAGTACCACCAGGAATCCTTTGATAAAGAGATTTAAAATTATATAATTATATGTTTAAAAGGTTATATAAAATTTCATGCTTATAATGGATAGCTAATTTCTGGTTCCAGGTCGTCCATTAACTCGCTCTGAAAAAAGGTCCAGATCTTTTTGTTCACCTATGTCTTGGTTTCACACCCATACAATGGACTTCTGTAAGTATTAAGTCTGCTGTGGCACTGCAAGGTAATGCACTGGACTGCAGGGTCAGTTTGAACAGCAAGGTCAGATGTTCAAACCCATGAGCTGCTCCTCAGGAGCCCCATACTGGGTCACTATTGCTCAGAATGAACTCAAAGGCACTTAACAACTACAACAACACTTATCTTAGAGTTCTCATACTCTCTGGTCTCCTTATATCTCCAAGTGAGCCTACTGAAGCCACCAGCACTCAGCAATGATTTGTTTTAAATCAATAAGAGACCAAGTACGGGGACAGTATAGCACAAAGTAAGAAGTTAATTGTTTGTTTTTAAATTTTGATTTGTTTTTGTTGTGAAAGTACAGGAAAATGGGTGGAATGAAAATAGGAATGACAGGGAGGAAGTGGGATAACTGTTGTTGTATGGAGCGGATTGCAGTCATGGAGATGAAACAAAGCATATGATTTGCTGAATACAAAGCTAATGATCTTGTCTGTAAGCTTCCAGTCAATTCACAATAAAAAGTTCTTCTTTAAAAAAATGTTGGTTTGTTTTTAATAAACAAGATGCAAACTGTGACTATGTTTGTTAGGGTGTTTGGTTGCAGGTAACAGATAACTAGCTGTCGATTCTGGTTAATCTACAACAAAAATTCACTTATTTGAATGCAGTAAGATAGCTCACATGGCTAAAAAAGCCAATCTGAATAACAAGATTCAAACAATGCCATAACTAGGGCAAATATGAGATTTAGATTACTTTATGGCAGGGAAAAATAAATCGCAACTATCACTAGGTTCTTTGCCACACCTCTCACAATTCAAGATCTAGGGACAGAATACGGACCCTAGCTTGGGTCTAGCTTTGATTGACAGCCTCACTGTGAATGTATCTAATGGAAACTCCCCAACAGAAAAATTAGACATCTTTAGTAAAAGAAATGAGAATAAATAAAGAGCAAGACAATGCCTACCACAAGCAAGGAGCCGGAAGATTGAGAAGAAACATGGCATAATTAAAACAGCACAGATTTTGGCATTTAACAAACTAGAGTTCAAATCTGAAGTCTCCTATTTAATATATGGAGATTGTTTTGCTGAGGGTGGTTGTCAGGATAAATGAAGTAATCCATACCAATTAGTGTCTAGCTCAAAGTTGGAACTTAATAAATTACATCTATGTTTTTATTATTACCAAGGAATGAATGTGTTCAGGGCATTTGGGGACAAGAAAGGGAGAATATAATGACATGTTTCTGGAGGATCCTGAGTGATTCAAGAACATACAGCAACACACATACACACAACACAATGTGTGCATGTTTCCAGGTATCTGATTATGAAAATCACTATCAAAACTCAATCTTAAAATCACCTGCTACTGTGTACACAATGCAGTGCTGGTCTCCTTTTGTAATCTTGCTTAGTTCAAAGACACAATGCTCAAATAATGGAAAGGAAAGTGTAAAGTGTGATGTTTGATACAAATATGAGATATTGTTGTCCACTCTTACTCTTACAGTATGTATTTATTTGATACTTGCCAAGCATATCCTTTTATAATCAATAATATTTTTATCTGTGCAGAGACAATTAAGGTGTAGGAGGGGTAGATACAGTCTGCCCAGATGCAGGTGACAAGTGGACGCATTGTCTGTATGAAACAAAAAAATACTAATAAAACCAACTAAAAGCTATCTGTTTTTTATTATAATTATGACATCAATTCTAAACAACGTTAGTGATAAAATGCTCCTCCTTACCCGTATAAAGTTCCTATTGCCTTCTCCTGCTTGATGCATTAACATACAATGTACCTTTCTTTTCTGTCTTGTCATACTGTTAACTTGCAGAAGGTATTGCCCTTACGGTGTTCAATTTTGTTGTCCCTGTGAGGGCTGACATTGACCTTCTACTTAAGTAAAGGGAGAGGATCTGAAGTCTCATCTGAAGAGTTCGAATCAAGATTCACTTGATTCAGTTCATTCTCCTTAATTAAGATTTTAAAATCATGACCTAGAATAAATGAAATTAAACCGAGATTTCCTTATCTGAAAAACGGAACTAGCAATCTCCTGTGATACTGAGAACAATGATGCAGATTAGACATAAAATGACTGTGAAAATGGTGTGTGTGTATGTTTGGGGTTGGGTTGCCGGGAGGTGATTGTCTGACCTCCTCTGACTTCAGGAAAAGGAAAGAGAATAACTATAATCAATATCAGCTACCTACACTGATTCCTAGGTGGCAGAGGTCACTTGTGCCTCTACCCTCCAATCTTTTTTCCAATTCTGATGCCAACTGTCCCTCCCATGGCACTCTCTACTTCTCCGTTGGGTTTGATGATTTGTTGCACTGGCCACACAGAACTCACAGACAAAACTCATGATTTACTAGGATTTTATTAGGGAAGTAACAGATTACAATTAAGGATCAGCAATGAATCTGGATACAGTTCTTCAGCTAGGACAACCTCTTCTCAGCTGTGTCTGCTTGAGCAAGTGTTACAAAGCCCTTTTGACTCCACAAACTGAGTAGTGAGAGGCACCCCACTCTACTAGGAAACCTCAGCCGGTACATGCTCAGCTCTGGTTCCATGGATCAGCTAACCTAGCTCCCCTAACAAGTGCCTAGAGGCACTCCACTCCACTGACAAGCTTTCTGCTCAAAGATACTTAGATTTCTGGCTTTGTGGACTGAGAAGACCACCACTTTGTCTCATCCCAGTCTCTTGACTCTGCTGCCCACTGCTGCCATTTCTCTGCCATGTTTCTAGCTGACACCCACCTCTCTATTGTCACAACTCTCTGTCTCTGGGTCAAGGAGGGTCAGTGAAGGAATCTTGGGACCAAAGGATACACTCCACTCCTGACACTTCTTTCTTACTGATAGTAAGATTCCTTTTTTCTGTCTCTGGAATGGTGCATTTTAAGCCTAGTGGGATGGCAAAACTAACCAATCCCCTCTTTCAAGTTTCATATACCATATCACCATGCTCCCACCCCCACAAAGCTACCATGCTCCTTATTTATATTGGTAGCAAACTATCCTATCCCTTTAGTGGATCACAATCACCTCACATCTGCAGAGTCCTACCCAGTCTTGTGGTGGGAGTTTACAAAGACTCTAGGTAGGAGAGTCATATTAATTAAGCAATGATATAATGCTGACCACCTAGGCTTTCAAAAAATGTTACTTATTTTGATGGCATTGGAGTCAGCCGAAAGCATATTTATAATAAAAAAAATGTATTACATACTAGAGTAATCTATGGGGAAACAAGGAGTCCTGGTGTGACAGTGTGGGTTAATGTGCTGAACTGAAAGGTCAGTGTGAACTACAAGGTCAGAGATTCAACCTTACCAGCTCCTCCTCAGAAACTCTATACAGGGAAGCTATAAGACAGAACGGATGCTACGGTGCTTAACAACAACAAGAACAACAATGGGGAAACAAAGATTAATGAGACACAGATCTTGTTCTGGAGCACCTCACAAATTAGAGGAAGAGACAAACAAATGCATACCAAAGTGTTCTAAAGTCTGCCAAGTCCGATGGAAAGCAACACTGAATAATATAGATCCAATGACTGTTTTCAAGTCTAGTAGAAAGGAAGGTAATCACAAAACAGATATTCCTTTGTCTAGAAAGGAAGGCAATCACAAAAAAGGAATATATGCTCTGGTAGCATAGCGGTTATGAATCGGGCTGCGAACAGCAAGGTCAGCAGTTCAAAACTACCAGCTGTTCCGTGGGAGAAAGATGGGGCTTTCTGCTACTGTAAAGATTTACAGCCTCGGAAACCCTGTACAGGTTATGTGCTGACTCCACGGCACATAACCACCAGAGACAAGACTAGAGTCCAATTGATACAACAGTTAAGCAGTCAGTTTATAATCCAAAAAGTCAGTGGTTCAAATCCAGTAGATGCTCCAAGGGAGAAAGATGTGGCAGTCTGCTTCTGCAAAGATGTACAGCCTTGGAAACCCTATAAGTCAGTTCTACTTTGTCCTACAGGATTCCTATGAATTAGAATCAACTTGGTGTTGTGTGATGTTGTGTTCCAAGGCTTAATGGAAAAAAATCAATTGTCCAGAAGTGAGAATATAATATAGGAAAATGTATCTGTAAAGATATTAAGTGAAAACATCAGGATCCAGTACTATCTATAAATACAATGTCAATGAGAGGAAACACTGTGTTAGACTGAACAATGGAAGAAAGTCTCTAACGTGTTAATAGGCTTTGGGCCATCTCTGGGTGCTGGGACAAGAGATGGCTTTTACTTTATTTTTAATATGTGCATTTTTCATTTCCAAAAATAACATTCATGACTATAAAAATCAGAAAGAAAATGCTCTTTTTTTTAATATGATGAAAGTATAGTATTTTAAATATAATTTGGGAAACAGCATTGTTTGTTTTCCAAGTTCTACAAACTCTTACCTGGACTATAGACAAGTAAATTCACTAGAAATACAATTAGACCTTAGAGTAAGCAGCAGCCTCAACCTATAAACTTTGAAGGATCCTTTACTCTTTGGACCTCCCTCTTAAGGGAGATATGCATTACTGATTTGATTTTAGAGAAACTGCACACAAGGCTGTCCTACAGAGGAGAGTGAAGGGAAGCTGCTGTTTTATCTAGCTTACTGCAGCTGTAGAGTGTGTTTCAAATGCCATTCTTTTAAAATATTTTTTGATCATTAGACAAATAAATCTAACTTAAACTTATTTGTGCAGATATAAATGTTTCATCTCATATGTCATGTACAATAACTTTCACATATTCATATAACAGGGTGGAATAGTTAAGATTTTATGTCACCTTGATGAGGCCAAAATTCCCAGTGGTTTGTTAGTTGAGATATGGTGAGACATAATACAGTGTAGTTAAGTCTATCATGATTGGCTATAAGCAGCCAATCAATTGGATGGTTCCTCAGCGGTGTGGCCTGTTTTCAATATATTGGACACTCAGGAAAATACTGCTTTCTGCTGAGTCTGGATATTGCATCTGGCTTGTCCTCCAAACTCTGGTTCTTTGGACTTGAGCCAGTGGCCTGCTCTATTACCTGCCTGCCTGTCGGCCAATCTTAATTCATCGGACTGGGACTTGGGACTCTCCCACCTTGTGAGTCATTACCTTGCTATAAGCTTCTCTTTATATATATATGCACATACGTAAGTTTCGAAGTCCTGATGTGTGCTGTGGGTTAATGCATTGGACTTCAATGTCAGTTTGAACTGCAAGGTTGGTGATTCAAGCTCACCATCTGCTCCTTGGAAACCCTATTCAGGGTCGCTAAGGGTCAGAACTGACTCAATAGCACTTAACAATAATGTATAAATTTCACTGGTTTTGCTTTTCTAGAGAACCGAGCATAAGACACAAGGACTTGGTTATGTAATGGCTAAACACCTGGCTGCAAATGGAAAAGTCGGTGGTTTGAACCCAAAAATTACTCCATGGAAAAAGATAAGGAAGTCTGCTTTAGTAAAGATTACAGCCTTGGGGATCCTATGGGACAATTCTACTCTGTCCTTTAGGGACAAAATTGACTGGACAGCAATGGACTTATTCATGTAGGTCCTTGGTGCAAATGGCTAAGCACTTGGCTACTAACTGAAGGATTGATGGCTGGCGTCTCCCCAAAGGCACCTTAGAAGAAAAGTTTACCATTATATTTTTGAAAAATCAGTCACTGGAAATCCTATGGAGTACAGTTCTGCCCTAAAATATTAGTTGAGATCAATTCAAAAGCAAATGACTTATTCTTTTGGGTTTTTTTTTTGTTTTTTTTTTACAATACTCTTCCTTTATTTGAGATTTATGGAGGTTAGTCCTTAGCTTTTCTTTCCACAGCCATGGCTCTGTGAAGATAATATGCTCCACTCCATACATTATCCAAAATCTTATTGATATAGGCAAGACTAACACCTGTGTTCTTGGTGGGATCAGTAAAACATTGCCTACCTTTCTCCAGGTCTATTCAGCATTCCTAGGTGACCTATCAGTCTCTCAGGATGGTCTCCATGTTCGATCACAAGATAGACATCTCTAACTGCCAGGTGCCTCTGACAACTCAACAATTTCCATCCTCCTGGTTTCTAAGTCCCTCGTTGCTTTGCTTAGTTCTTGCTGCAGGATTCTAGCTAGATTATTACAGACATGCCAGGATTCATCTCATAGTTCTGTTGGTGTTATATGTCTGTCAGCTCATCTCACAGGATGAGGCAATGATAAAATGCAAACTTGCTTTCTGCATCATTAGGGCAATTTTAAGCCTCCTAAGAGTCCTGGTGTGGTGCTACAGAATAAATACTAGTCCTCAAGGTCACTTTGAAACACCAGATCAGTGGTTCAAACCCATCAGCTGCTCCTCAGAAACCCTATAAAGGGTCACTATGACTTGGAACTGACTTGACAACACTTAACAACAACAACAAAGATATTTATTGCACTTGGGTCAAAAGATCTAGTTATGAGACAATATAACTGGCAATCCATTATGGATTACAATGTCTGGACAGATGTCCTGGGATATAGAGAAAGCAAGAAAGGAAAAGAAAATAAAACATACATTGACATCTTTGTTGAAAGTGTAAACTATGGATTTTAAGTTATAATTTCTGATGCTCTTGATTATTTTTGAGAGAAGGAACATTGAAATACATGAAACCATTCTGTAAATCTCAAGGGCAACCTCACAGTCAGCTAGTGCCTATTTTACTTCACTTCTCAACATGAGTCATGTATCTGTTCGCTAGTGCTGCTATAACAGAAATACCACAGTGGATGACTTTTACAAAGAGAAATCTGTTATCACACAGTTTAGGAAGGTAGAGGTTCAAATTCAGAGTGTAGGCTCTTGGGAAGTTGTTTTGTTTGTTGGCTCTGGAGAAAGGACCTTGTCTCATTGCAGCTTCTGTAGGCAAAACATCCGTTGGAGATCTCCATGTGTCTTGCCATCAGCCTCTCTGGATCTAGGGACTTCACAGTACAGGGATCCCATATCCAAAGAATACGCTCCACTCTTGACCTTTCTTTCTAGGTGGCAATAAATCCTTCCTTCTCTGCTCATTTCTCTCTCCTTTTATCTCTTGTACAGGCCACACACCTGGGAAACTCCTTAATCCCTGATCTTACGGGTATTGCAGCCCACCCTCAAATCAAATTATAGGAGAACATCACGTAACTGCTACTTTCCATTAATACATAACTGCCAAACCACTGAGAACTATGACCCAGTCAAGCTGGACCATATTTTGGGGATACACAATCCAGTCGATGGCAGATTCACTCTAAAGACCTATGCAAAAATCGACATGTGAAAGTGGTCTGACTATGTCAGATCACAAAAAGGAAGATGACTACATTATTACACAACTGCCAGATTGCATTATTATATAATGACCAAATTACATCACTACATAACTTCATAACTGACAAGCCACTGAGAATCATGACCGAGCTAATTTAACACGTAACCTTAACCATTACAATCAGTACCTTGCCTTGCACCTCAGTGCTTATTATTTTCAGATGTATATCGTTAATGAACAAGACAGTTGGATAGTAAGTTTTTAATATTGTTGTAAATAAGAAATGTCAGATGAGACAGTTGATAAATGAGGAATTGGTGTATAACAGTATTGTTGTCTCTACTCATTGCTTCTGAAACCTATGGCTAAGGGATCTACATGTCCTCATCCTGTGTTGTCCAAGGTAGCTCTCACAAAGCTATTTTGCTCTCAGAAGACCTGTTACTGGCAACATACTAGGAGTCCCATTTCTTTAACTTTTCTGAAATCATTGAATACTATTGTTATTGTAATTTTTTCAGTAATAATATTCTAAGGAATTGAATGCAAGAATAGCTCCTACTTACTATCAGTAAATCCAGATTAATTTAATAATCACTCTTTTAAACACATTTTGAGTTGGGCTCCTATCTTTAATTCAGTTACCATGTCTCTACCCAAAACTTAAGGTGATAAAACAAATACTTTGTTGAACTACCTCCAGAAAGTAATCAGTCAGCAATGATATCAGTGCACTAAGAAAATTAATTCTTTAGAATGGATGAAAAAGAGGAATGAAGGGGTGGTGAGAGTAAATCTTAGCTTTCAAAGCAGAAATCCACAAAAGCAATCCAAAAAGAAAACAAAAAAAAAACAGTATTTCTAAAATGTGACAAGCAGCTTTATGCTTTTTATATTAGCTATTACCTGCTGGGACTTATTAGGCAGAGTATGCAAAAGGCAATAATTGAATGCACGAACACTCAGCAGCACCACAACGGGATACCTATTTCTAGCATCCACTGTAATTATGAATCATCCTCAATATATGGGACTTATAGAAGAAATGCTGCCTTTAAATCAAGCTCGTGTTTGTTCAAGGTATTTTTATACTGGCTTTAACTGTTGAAGGTAGACATTCCAATTTACTGGACACAGAAAAGCTATGGCTTTAACTTCTGTTTGGTACTTCCAAGTAACGTTCAGGAAATCTTGCCTACAGTGGTTTGATGAGATAGGACGGATGAGAGACTCCAAGTTTGCTCAGAGCTTGTTTCTTCTACATTTTACAGTCTTTTTATGGCAGTGGCTATTATCTATAATCCACTCAGCCTCTCTTGCAGGATTTTCTCTCAAGCAGACCAGTGCCCTGGACTTAAAACTCATGTATTACTAGTCCCTTCAACTGTGTTGGAGTTCCTGGGAGATGCAAATGATTCACAAGTTTGACTGTTAACCGAATCTTGACAGTTTGAATCCACCAAGTGGTGCCTCAGAAGAAAATCCTGGTGATCTACTTATGAAAACTCAGACATTGAAACCTACAGAGGACAATTCTATTTTTGACAAACATGGGGTCCCTATCAGTCAAATTGACTCCATAGCAGTTGGGATTTTTTGTTTTGTCTTATTTTTAGTCCTGACAGGACATCCCCTTGGCCTGACAAACCCTGCACTTTCTACCTGTATTTAACTTCAACTGTCCACTTTCATCATCTATAAAACTAGAAACAAAAACTCACTGCCTTCAGTCAATTGTAACTCACAATGACCCTGTATAGGGTTTTTGAGGCTCTTTATTGGAGCAGAAAACCTCATCTTGTTACCAGAAAAGTGGTTCTTTATCACCTTTCACTGATGAAGCCAATTCAAACAGGACTCCAAGCAAAGAGCAAAGTGCTTAGTGACTATTGATACCCAGGATATCAGGGGAGGAGAAAAATCTCCCAGCTCTGTCTCTCCTAGGTAAAAGGGGAGGTGAGTTTTATAGGGATTTCAGGTATGAGGTAGGGGCCCAAGGGATGTCAGAAACTTACTGTTCTCTGTTTCTTCAACATCCTGTTAATCATCCTAGCCAAGCTGCCTCAAGCCCATGGTATCATTTATCTCTCCAGGTGGTTCTTACTAGTGGTCATGAAAGATGTATGGCTGTTTTTCTTCGATTTCTGCAATAGTCCTTCCTGTTATAGGGTTTGACTATTAATTTTAAAAGAAAATTGCTTTTAGAGAAAACTGTTATATTATGATGACAAGATGGCCCCTTGGGTTTTCTAAGTTTTGCTTTGGCCAGGTTAAAATCCTTTTAGTACCTTGGGGGGTTCTCAGTATCATTGGCTCTTGAAATGGTTGAATATTGACCATTTAGTTTTGGTACAGTGACTGTGTATTTCTCCTATCTTCTTTTGCAGTTTTCTGCCCCATTGAAAATTTTGTCCATGTTGTTGTTGTTAAGAGCTGTCAAGTTGTCTTCAACCCATAGCAGCCCTATATTGGGTTTCCAATGAGCGGCTGGTGAGCTTGAACCACCGACCTTGTGGTTCAAACTGCCTTTGCACTCCAGTGCATTAACCCACAGTGCCACACCAGGACTCCATAAAATCCTTCAATATTTTAAATCCTCACTGAATTTTTTCTTTAGTTAATCCAGCCTGAGAAATGCTGAGTGTGTTCTTCCCTTTTGGTTTTCTAACTCCAAGTCTTTGCACATGTCATTATTATATTTGACTTTTTCTTCTCAAGCTGCCTTTTGAAATTTTCTGCTAAACTCTTTTAGCTCCTCATTTTTTCCATTTGCTTTAGAACCTCTGCCGTGGAGAGCAAGTTTCAGAATCTCTTCTGACATATATTTGAGTCTTTTCCTTCTTTCTTTTCTTCTTAAATGACCTTTTGCTTTCTTCCTACATGATGTTCTTGATGTCATCCCACAACTCCTCTGGTCTTTAGTCATTAGTACCTGATGCATCAAATCTGTTCAAGAGATAGCTTCTAAATCCAGGTGGGACATGTTCAGTTAAGATCATATTTTGGCTCTTGTGAGCTTGTTTTAATTTTCCTCAGCTTCAGCCTTGAACCTGCATACTAACAATTGATGGGTTTTTTTTTTTCCCACAGTGTGTCCCTGGCCTTGTTTGGCTGATGATTTTGAGCGTTTGCACCATCTCTTCACAAAGATGTAGTCAATTTGATTTCTGTGTATTTCATCTGGTGAGATCCATGTGTATAGTCATCTTTTGTGTTGTTAGCAAAAGGTATTTGCAATGAACAAGTCTTTGATCTTTCAAAATTCTATCATGCAATCTCAATCATTATTTCTACCAAGCATCATTATACCAAGGCCATGTTTTCTGACTACCAAGTCTTCCTCTCTGTTTCCAATCATTGATTCCAATCCTAGTAATTATAAATACATCTTGATTGCATGTCTGACAAATTCCAGACTGAAACAGTTGGTAGAATTCTTCAATTTCACCATTACTGGCTTTAGTGGTTGGTGTGTAAATTTGAACAATAATGGTATTAACTGGTCTTCTTTGTAGGTATATGGATATTTTCCTGTAAAACAACATTGTACTTCAAGATATATCTTGAAATGTTCTTTTCAATGATGAATATGACACTATTCTTTTTCAATTCGCCATTCCTGGCATAGCAAACCAATTTGCTTTGATGCACAATGAACACTCATGGAAACAAGAAATGCATTATTGGGTTAGCTAAATCTACAGCAAAGACCTCTTTAAAGTCTTAAAAAAAAAAAAAAAAAAAGACTAAATTTAGAGGACTAAGGTGTGCCTGACTCAACCAATGGAATTTTCAATGACCTCTTAAATGTGTGGAAGTTGGATGATGAATAAGGAAGATCATACAAGAATTGATACATTTGAATTATGGTGCTAGTGAAGAATAATGAAAGTACAATGGATTGCTAGAAGACCAAACAAAACTGTCTTAGAAGAAGTACAATCAGATTGCTCCTTTCAAGCTAGTGTGGCAAGACTCACATACTTTGGACATGTTATCAGGAGGATGTGGAAAAGGATGTCATGTTTGGTAAAGCAGAGATTCAGTGAAAAAGAGGAAACCCCCCAAGAAGAAGCACTGATACAGTGGCTGCAACAATGGGTCAAACATAACAATGATTGTGAGGGTGGCTCAGGACTGCACAGTATTTTGGTTTGTGGTGTATAGATAGGGTCAGTATGCAACAGAACCAACTCATGGCACCTAGAAACAACGACAAACTTACTAGTCTCTGCTGGTGCCTTTGAAGACAGAGGACTTCTTTGTTTCTTCCTGTTGTACAATGTGGGACTTAACACACCTGCTATTGTTAATATTAAGCACCTTTGAGTAGGTTCTGACTCATAGTGACCCTGTATAGGGTCTCTGATGCTGTAAATCTTTGTTGGAGCAGAAAACCTCATCTTTCTCCCATGGAATGGGGTGGTGGACTCAAAGTACCGACTTGTGGCTAATAGTTCAGTGCTTATGTTATAGAGCCTTGTTGTTTAATGAGTTAATTCAAACTGATAGTGACCCTGTGTATGGTTTATGAGACTTTATTTATTTTTTTTCTTTTAAGTCTTTGTGAGAGCAGAAAGCCTCATCTTTTACCCACCAAGTGGCTGGCAGCTCAAACCTCTGACCTTCTGTTTTGTAGTCCTGTGCTAATCCTATGACGTTACCATGCTTTCATCCTGCTTCTGTGGTTGCTGCTAAGTGCCCTCTAGTGGGTTTCAATTCATAGTGACCAGGCATAGGGTTTCCAAGGAGCAGCTGGTGGGTTGGAACTGCTGACCTTGTGGATCGCAGTCCAGTGCTGATCCTACAGTGCCACACCAGGAGTCACTAGGGACTGATAATGTTTGTTAGGTTACATGTTTTACTAGACTACCTTCCTGAGTCTATTTTTTCTTTGTCTCAGAGGATTGTTACCAAGGTTAAGTAAGGGCTAGGGAAGTTCTTTAACAACTATAAAGCACCTTACCTATGTATGTGATGGTGGTGATGACCATGACCACCACAAAGTGGGCAACACATTCAGTGTCTACCACTGTATCAGACACAGAAAAGCTAAGAGGCTAATAATAGTTACTGTTGATGGTGGTAGCTCTTCATGTAGCCAACTCTTAGTCTGCTTTTGAACATGATAACTGGTTTAATTCTCACAATGACCCTTTGCGAGAGATCCTATTGTTTCTTCTATTAAAGATAGGGAAGTAGCAGCACATATAGGACTCCACAGGTTAGATAATCTGCTGAGGAGTACATATCTAGTAAGTGGTGGAACTGGGATTCAAACCACATGATCCAATTTCAGAATCTCGGCAAAGAATAAAAAGCTCCATTGTACCATCAAACCAGAGTGGTGCCACAACTTTGGTCAACAGTCTCTGCATGCCCAATCCATATACATGGAAACAAGCTGCATTACTTTTCAGAAATCTCAGAGCCTGCTTCCCCAGCTCATTTTGTACATCCTTTGCCAGGTAGAAATAGGCTTCTTTGCATCCTGAAAACAATGAACTGGTCTTGGCAGAGATTGCCATGATGAAAACCATGCTGCCCGACTGTGGCTCCATTCAGATCTCTCATTCATTCTGTCAAAGCCAATTGTTCAGTGCACTTTAAAATGGCTGCTTTCTCCCCAGGAAACTCCTCAAGCAAATCTGTTACTCTTGCCTGTCACCCAGGCTTCATGGGTAATTGGAAGGCATCTGTGGGTGTTGGCACTTCTGCAGCAGCTGTTGACTTGCTCTCACTCAAAACAGGAAAATGCTTTAATTTCTAAAGAAACAAATCTTCACTGAAGACCATTCAAATAAGCATAGATTGCGGCAGTCCACCGGGCAGTGACAAACATGCTCAGACACTTTGCCTCAGATATGTATATCCAAATGGTCTCAGGAACAGAGCCAGGTTTCAGATAGACAGGCTTAACACAGCTAACATGACTGCATGTCAGGAAGACGAGCAGGTAGAATTTCCAAAGAATTTTATGAAAATGTCGTTGAGCTGTGAGAGAAATTATAAGAGCTACCATTTGTGGAGGACACTTACATGGCAAGGGTTGAGCTAGGCATCTTCCTTCATTTGTTCATCCATCTATTCATTCATTAATTTGAGAAAAGGATAAAGCAATTGCTGTGTGGAAGGCATAGAATCCTTAGTCCAGTGGGAGATATAGATGCTAAACATATTTTATAAAAGCAATTCTTTAAATTAAAATCATAAGGTCAAAAAGAAGAATGACCTGGGACTTCTGCAGACTTCAAGGAGTCCTGGTGGCACTGTGCATTAAGTGCTGGGCTACTAACCACACAGTCAGTGGTTCAAACCCACCAGCATCTTTGAGGGAGAACCACGAGGCTGTCTGTTCCCATAAAGATTTACAGTCACAGAAACACTAAGGAGCAATTCTACTCTTTCCTACATAGGGTCACTATGAGTCAGAATCAATTCAGTGGCCGTGGGTTTGCTTTTGTTTTGTTTCTGTTTGGTTTTCTGCAGAATTTCCTTTAGAGGACCTGCTTGAACTGAAACTTGATGCATGAATGGAGGCTTCCAGGAGTCCTACTGTTGTTCTGTATATGATAAGCACTGGGCTGTTACCCACATGGTCCACAGTTCAAACCCACCATTGGCTCATCAGAAACCCTATATAGGGTTGCTGTGAGTCGGAACCAGCTTGACAGCACTTAACAAGAACACCACCACCACCAGCAAAAGTAGAAAGGCGTTAAGTAGATAAACAATAGCTGGGAAGGCCATTTAAACAATTCTGAAAGAAAAATATATTGTTGTTGTTGTTAAGTGCTGTCCTGTCGATTCCAATCCACAGCGACCTTGTATAGGGTTTCCAAGGAGCAGCTGATGAACTTGAACTGCCTACCTTGCAGTTCAAACTGCTTTGCAGTATGGTACATTAATTCTCAGCACCACAATTAGCCCTATATTATATCTAAGGATATCGAGGCCCAGTGAAGTGAATTAACTTAAGATCACATACTAGCAAATACTGTCTCCAGATTTAAACCTGAATCATTGTCTCAAGAATTTCCTTCTCCATATATATGAAGGAAAATTACTGAATATATCTTTTAACTTTAGGTGTGATACCTGTATTGTTCAAGATGCATAACCCAAAAGAACTATTCTGCTTGGTTTCCTGGGTATCACTAGGAAAAGTCTTCTCTTGTCCTTTTCAGAATTTCCTATGGAAAGCCATCTCACCAATAAGAATTGAGTGCCAATAAGTTAGAAACAAAAGCATAGTTATTGTAGTTGACAGGTATGTGAAGTCCTGCTATCACAGTGGTGCACAGATACCAACAGATAAAGTTATGAGCACCTGGAAGCATCAGGGAAATAATTTGCTTTCCATATTTTGCCTCATTTTTACTCCTGGAACTCTTTTTGGACCACTTAGATGGGTTTACTTGGTAATAATAATGATGATGAGAGCACCCAGACCAGTGATGAGTATCCTTTAGTGGAAGCCCATGTGTCCAACACTCAGCATTTTATGGATGACTCACATTTTAACACTTTAACATCTCTGAAATTCTAATGTGTCTTAAAATCAATGTCAACTTGTTAATAAAATAATGTCTCCCTCTTATCTTCACAAATGTTACAGGGGCCTAGAAAAGTTTTTGGAAAATGGAATTAAAAGACAATAGAATTTTTCCAT
Source organism: Chrysochloris asiatica (assembly GCF_000296735.1). NCBI lineage: Eukaryota > Metazoa > Chordata > Mammalia > Afrosoricida > Chrysochloridae > Chrysochloris > Chrysochloris asiatica. The sequence goes on from NW_006408681.1 coordinate 7,791,687, forward strand.
GAGTATTTGAAGGCCTCTCATAAGGTCCATAATAGAAAAAATAAATTTTGACCCAGATCTGTCTGATTCTAAAGTTTGTGTTCTCTTCAGTAGCTAAGACAAAGTTATATCTAGATAATTGTTTGTCCTGAAATGACTCAAGTGGTCATTGTTTGATCAGTATTGTAATTTTCTATGCCATTGTATGTACAAATTTGTTACAAATGATTTTTCATTTGTCCTTCTCAGGCATGCAGCATAAAGTTTTGCATCAAAAAGAAACATGAAATCTCAGTAAAAGCAAGGAAATAAATAACACTCCAAGAAAGGAAGGAATTTATCATTGCAATTTAGAATACAGTCCAAGTAGGAATTTGAGTCAGACAGCTTGGGTATGAATTTTGTTTCTTCACCTTGATAACTACATGACCTTGAAAAAGCCTCATAACTTATCTGAACCCAGCCACATTCTCTATTAAATTTTACATGCAAGGTGTCTGAACAATGTCGATGGTGTCATTTGGTAGAAGAATGAGCAACTTCCCAACTCCCTTAGAATACTGCAGAGAGTATGTTTGAGAAAAGTAACAGCTGGGCACACCAGGTGTTGTGCTCCAAGAAAGGATCTCTTTCTCCACAATTGCTGAGAAAATTAAAAAGCTGTGCACTGCTGACTCTTTTGCCTCTGAATTTTGGTCTTAACCAAGTGATACCTTTTGTGTTTTCCCAAGCTCCTGGCACAATGGAAGGCTCTCATCAGACCAAGGGCACAGAGCAACAAGCATTATTTGGTGCAAGCCAGAAACCATGGACAGAAGGCTAAGTAGTTGTACAGTGGTTGTACAAGTTGGAAAGATTGAAATATCAATGATTAAGCAAACATTCCACCACTTGTCTGTGAGTTTATTGGACTGTGGTTGCTTGTGAATTGCTATGTTTCTGGAGGCTATGCCACAGGTATTTTAAATACCAGCAGGGTCACCCATGGTGGACAGGTTTCAGATGAGTTTCCAGACAAAGACAGACTAGGAAGGAGTGACAAACTACTTCAAAATATTTAGTCACTGAAAACCTTATGAATAGCAGAGAAACTCTGTCAGAAGAAAATGAGCACCTCAGGTTAGAAGGCACTCAAAATGAGACTGGGGAAGAGCTGCCTCCTCAAAGTAGAGTTGATCATGATGAAGCAAATGGAGTAAAGCCCATGGGAGAAAAGCCCACGGGACCTTCATTTACTGTTGGGGCACAACTCAAAATGAAGAGAAACAGCTGTAATATCCATTAATAATCAGAACATGGAAATGTATGAAGTATGAATCTAGGAAAATCTGAAATTGTCAAAAATGAAATAGAACACAGAAACATTAAAATGTTAGATGTTAGTGAGCTAAAATGGACTGGTATTGGCCTTGAATCTGATAACTACATGGCTTACTATACTGGGAATGAAAAATTGCAGAGGAACAGTGTTGCATTCATCATCAAAAAAAGCCAGAAACATATCAAGCTCAGTCATGAGGTCCAATGCTGTCTGTGATAACATCCATGCGCCTACAGGGAAGAACAGTTAATATCACTGTTATTCAAATTTACACACCAACCACTAAAGCCAGTGAGGATGAACTACAAGACTTTATATAAACTTCTTCAATCTGAAATTTGTCAATCATGCAATCAACATGTATTGATCATTACTGGTGATTAGAATGCAAAGGTTGAAAACAAAGAGGAAGGATCACTAGTTGGATAATATGATCTCAGTGATAGAAGTGATGCTGGAAATCTCAGGATAGAATTATGCAAAACTAATGAATTGTTCATTTCAAATACCTTCTTTAGACAGCATAAGAGACAATTATACACATGGACCTCACCATATGGAATACACAGAAATCAAATTGACTAAATCTGTGGAAAAGCTCCATATTATCAGCCAAAACAAGGCCAGAGGCACATTGAGGAACAGATCATGAATTGTTCATATGAAAATTCAAACTGAAGCTGAAGAAAATGAAAACAAGTCCATGAGAGCCAAAATATGACCTTGAATGTATTCCACCTGAATTTAGAGATCATCTGAAGAACAGATTTGATACATTAAACACTAAAGACCAGAAGAGTTGTGGGATGATATCAAAAACATCATACATGAAGAAAGCAAAAAATTATTGAGAAGAAATGAAGGAAGGAAAAGGTCAAAATGGATGTCAGAAGAGACACTGAAACTTGCTCTCCAGCATAAAGATGCTATTGTAAAGGGAAGAAATTAGCAGATTCAAGAGCTGAATAGAAAACTTCAAAGATCAGCTCAAGAAGACAAAGTCAAATATTACAATGAAACGTTCAAAGATCTGTAGTCAGAAAACCAAAAGGAAGAACACATTCAGCATTTCTCAAGCTGGGGGAACTGAAGAAAAAATTCAAGGCTTGACTTTTGTTCTTGAAGAATTCTATGGGCAAATTATTGAATGATGCAGAAAGCATCAAAAGAAGATGGAAGGAACACACAGAGTCACTGTACCAAAAGGAAATGGTTGATGTTCAACTGTTTCAAGAGGTAGCATATAATCAAGAGCCAATGATACTGAAGGAAGAAGTCTAAGGTGCATTGAAGGAATTGACAAAGAACAAGGCACCAGGAATTGATGGAATAAATATTGGAATCTTTGAAGAAAGTGAGGCGTCATAGGAGGCACTCACTTATCTATGCCAAAAAATTTGGAAGACAACTATCTGGCCAATTAATTGGAAGAGATCCATATTTGTGTCCATTCCTAAGAGAAGTGACTCAATGGAATGAGGAATTCATAGGACAATCTCTTTGATATCTCATGCGAGTAAAGTTTTACTAAAGGTAATACAGAAATGGCTGCAAGCATACATTAACAGAGAACTTCCAGAGGTTCAAGCGAGATTCAGAAGAGGCCGTGGGATGATGGATATCATTGCTAATTTCCGATGGATCTTTTCTGAAAGCATAGACTACTAGAAAGATGTTTATTTGTGCTTTATTGACTACACAAAGGCTTTCTATTGTGTGGATCATGACAAACTGTGAATAACATTGTGAAGTGTGAGTATGCCGGAACACTTACTTGTCTTCATGAGGAATCTGTAACTGTACAAAGAGGCAGTTGTTTGTACAGAACATGGGAACACTGAATGGTTTAAAATTAAGCAAGGTGTGCGACAGGGTTATATTCTTTCACCATACTTATTCAACCTGTATGCTGAGCAAATAATCCAAGAACTGGGTTATGTAAAGAAAAAACATGGCATCAGGATTGGAAGAAGACTCATTAACATCCTGTGAAATGCAGATGATAAAACTTCACTTGCTGTAAGTGAACAGGACTTAAAATACTTACTGATGAAGATGGATTGCATCTCAACATTGAGAAAACAAAAGCCTTACCACTGGACCAATATACACCCTCTTATCAATGGAGAAAAGTTTGAAGTTGTCAAGGACTTTATGTTTCTTGGATCAACTATCAACACTCATGGAAGCAGCAGTCAAGAAGTCAAATGACATATTACATTAGGCAAATCTGCTGCACAAGACCTTTTAAAGGGTTGAATAGCAAATATGTCAGCTTGAGGACTAAACTGTGCCTGACCCAAGCCATGGTATTTTTAATAACCTCATATGCATGCAAAAGCTGGACAGTGAATAAGGAAGACTGTAGAAGAATTGATTAATTTGGGTTATGGTGTTGGAGAATATTGAAAGTACCATGGGCTGCCAAACAACCAACAGATCTGTGTTGGAAGAAGTGCAGCCAGAGTGCTCCTTGGAGGCCAGGGCCAAACTTTGTCTCTCATATTTCAGACATATTGTCAGGAGGGACCAGTTGCTGGAGAAGGATATCATGTTTGGTAAGGTGGAGGGTCAAAGAAAAAGAGGAAGACCCCCCAGCAAGAAGGATTGGTAAGGTGGCAACATCAATGGGCTCAAGGATGGCAACAATTGTGAGGCTGGCCCAGGACAGAGCAGTGTTTTGTTCTGTTGTGCATAGGATCACTAGGAGTCGGTACTGACTGGATGGCACCTAATAACAACAGCAACAAAGCAAAAGTTTATTTCAAGATTTTAATTAGAATATAAAATATTCTAATGAGATATGAGAGATTGTAAGGGCTGGAAATGTAAAGGTAGATGTTTTGTAGCAAGGGATGTTGTTGTTGTTGTGATGTGCCTTGGAGTCGGTTCTGACTCATAGCGACCCTGCACAGGGTTTCCGAGGCTGTTAATCTTTACAGGAGCAGAATGCCTCATCTTTCTCCCGCAGAGCAGCTAGTAGTTTCGAACTGCTGACTTTGCGGTTCACAGCTCAATTCGTAACCACTACGCTACAAAGGGATGGGAAGGATGAACTTTGCAGTCTAGGAGCAAAGGTCCCTGGGACCAAGGGAGAAGAGCAGAGAACGGAACCCTACTCAGAGAAGCAGTTATGCCAGAGATGGAGGCAGAGACAATGACATGGAAGATGGAGTGGCGGGGGACTTTGGACCCGGAGAGAGAGAGGGGCTGTGTACTGATAACCGGGGAGCAGGTCTGCGGGGTATACCCTGTGCTTGGTGGATGATGCATGGAGGGGATTGTAACCATGGCAAGGAAACAATATACTCTGGGATCAATGTGAAGCTAATGTTCTCTCATGTAAACTATCACATAGCTCACAATAAAGCATTAAAAACAAAAGTTTATTTCAAGATTTTAATTAGAATATAAAGTACTTTGCAGTGTTAATTATGATTATGATAGTTATAATGATGGTGATGATAATGACCCTTTGAATAAAATTACATTAGATGTTGCTAAAACATATGAAACACTATCTCTGCATTATGAGAACTATCTTATTTAGATCTCACAGAAACTTTGAAAATAGATATTGCTATCCTGTTATGGCATGGGTAGGATAAGCTAACTGCAAGATCAGTGGTTCAAACCCACCAGTCTCTCTCAGAAACTCTATACAGGGTCACCATGACAGTCAGTACTAACTCAACAGCACTTAACAACAACAGCCACAATCTCTCTTTTTAGATGAAAAAAAAATGGGGATCAGAGGCAAGACTCAGATCTTCTGACACCAAGCATTCCATAACACTATAAAGTCTAAAAGACTTCTTCCTATAAGTAAAATTTTAATGTCATAGTATCATTTTTATATATAAGATTTTATGTATTTCAAAGCATTTTCAACATGTTTTCTCAGTGCTTATTTGCTGCTCTTGAAAGGGAGTTATTGAAAACAAGATAATATGAGTCAGAGGCAAAACTGTTTCCCGCTTTCAAATCCCAACAGGCCTATTAAAATAGATTCTACTGAAAATTCTGCCAACAGAATATATTGGTGAGGATTTAGAGCAACTGGAATGCTCAGAAATTGCTAGTTGGAAAATAGCAATTTCTTTTAAACATTTATAAACTCTGAGACCCAGTAATTCCACTCCTAAGTATTTATTACCCAAGAGAAATCAAAACAGCTGTTCAGAAAAATAATTTTACACAAATATTCATAGTTGGTTTATTTACAACAGTTCAAACTTGAAAATAGCCCAAATGTCCATCAAGAAGAAAATGGACAAACTATGGTAACATCATATAAATCATAAAACATATTCTTCTGAGTGAAAAGAGTAAGGTAGTATATACTTTTTGATTTCAATTCCATGAAGTTCTAGAATAGACAAAACTGTTCAATGGGAATGAAATTAAGACCAGTAGTTGCCTCAATATTGATGTTCGATGGCAAAAGGGCATGAAGGAATTTTCTGGGATGATGAAAATGCTCACTGTCTTGGTAGGGGTGTAGGTTACATGGGCATATATATTTGTTAAAACATATTGGACTGTAATAGTTTAAATCTGTACATTCCACTGTATGTAAGTTGCTGTTAATGTCATCAAGTGAGTTCCCACTCATGTAAATCAAAGCTGTAAATCTTCACAGAAGCAGAAAACCTCACTTTCCAAGGCTTTAAATCTTCACAGAAATAGAAAGGCTCATCTTTTCTTCCATGGAATGACTGGTGAGTTCAATCCACCAACCTTGTGGTTAGTAGTACAGTGCTTACTCTACAGAACCACCAGTGCTCTGTATGTAAGTTATACTTGATAAAAATAAAACACAACAGCAGCCATAATTAGAATTTTCTTTTAAATCAAACTTGTCATTCACACCATCCATTTAGACTGAGTCCTGCCGTGGTGCTGTGGGTTAATGCGCTGGACCACAAAGTTGGTTTGAACTGCAAGGTCGGCCGTTCAAGCTCACCACTGACTCCTAGGAAACCTTATACAGGGTCACTGTGAGTCAGAACTGACTTAATGGCACTTAACAGCACACATTCAGATTAAGATTAGTTTTAAGGATATCAACAGGACCAATTCTGAGAAGTTTTTTTATCACTATAGTTCCAGACCCAACTCTTTTACCATATGGCATGGACTTCTAATTGTCCTCCACTGTTCAGTCACTCTTTCTGTTTCTGTAACTCCCAAGTTTAGCTGAGCCTGTGGATCACCAGATAAAGACCAAACACTCAGGTTCTCTCAAAA
>NW_006408681.1:7798336-7798847 GCF_000296735.1 Chrysochloris asiatica
GTATTGACATTTTCACAATGTTAAGTCTTCCTATCCAGGAGCATGGTACATTCTTCCATTTTTGTAAGTCTCTTTTGGTTTCTTGTAGCAGTGTTCTGTAGTTTTCTTTGTATAGGTCCTTTGTTTCTCTGGTTACATTTGTTCCTAGATATTTCATCCTTTGGGTGGCTAGTGTAAATGGTTTTGCTTTCCTAATGTCCTTTTCAGCACTGTTGTTATTGGTATAGAGGAATCAAACTGACTTTTGGATGTTGGTCTCATAATTGCCACTTTGCTGAAACCTCCAATGAGATATAGTAGCTTTTTTACTGAGTCTTTGGAGTTTTCTATATATAGGACCATACTGTGTACAAATAGAGAGAGTTTCACTTCCTCTTTGTCAATTCATTTGCCTTTGATTTCCCTAAATTGCTGTATAGCTCTGGCTAAGACTTCCAGCACAATATTAAATAGGAGTAGTGACAAAGGGCATCCTTGTCTGATTCCTGTTAGCAGAGGGAAGGCTTTCAGT
>NW_006408681.1:7799552-7800797 GCF_000296735.1 Chrysochloris asiatica
AGTTTAGGTAGATCGTGCTTTTCTAAAAATGTATCCATCTCTGCTAAGTTTTCAAATTTGTTGGAGTACAACTCTTTATAATATTCTGTTATTATCCTTTTGATTTCCTTTGGTTCCATTGTGACATCACCCATGTGACTTCTAATGCGTGTTATTTGTGCCTTCTCCTTCTTTTCTTTTGTTAGGTTTGCCAATGGTTTGTTAACTTTATGAATCCTTTCAAAGAACCAGCTTCTTGTCTTGTTGATTCTTTCTATAGTTTCTCTGTTTTCCATCTCATTTGTTTCTGCTCTGAACTTTATTATTTCTTTACTTTTAATTACTGGAAATTTCCTTGTTGGTTAGTTTTTAGTTGCTGGAGATACTGTGTCAAAGTGTTAATTTTAGTTCTTTCTTCTTTTTGGATGTGCGCATTTATCACAATAAATTGTCCTGTCAGCACCGCTTTTGCCATGTCTCAAAGATTTTGGTATGTTATGTTCTCGTTCTCATTTGTTTCTGAATTCATGTTTAATTTATTCTATTATCCAGTTGCTTTTCAGCAGGGTGTTATTCAGTTTCCATGTATTAAACTTTATATCCTTTGCCTTCTTATTGTTGATTTATAATTTTATGGCATTGTGGTCTGAAAAGATGCTTTGTAGGATTTTGACGTTTGTAAATTTATGGAGGCTTGCTTTGTGACCTAACACATGGTAAATTCTGGAGAATGTTCCATGAGCACTGGAAAAGAATGTGTATTGTGCTGTTGTTGGGTTGAATGCTCTGTACATATCTACGAGGTCAAGTTGGTTGATTGTGCTGTTTAGTTCCTTTGTAGCTTTGTCAAGTTTCTTTCTGGATGTTCTATCCCTTTTCGAAACTAGCATATTAAAACCTCCCAGTATAATTGTAGATTTATTTATTTATTTATTTATTTTTCATTTCTAGTAGGGTTTGCTTTATATATCTTGGTGTTCTTTCATTTGGAGCGTAGATGTTAATTATGGTTATGTCTTCTTGCTCAATTGACCCTTTAATCATGAGATAGTGTCCTTCTTTATCTTTTATGCTGGTTTTTGCCTAAAGTTTATTTTATCAGAGATTAATATTGCCACTCTTGCTTGTTTTTTATTGCTGTTATCTTGGTGTATTTTTTTCTATCCATTAACTTTTAGCCTGTTTTTGTGTTTGTGTGTAAGGTTTGTCTCTTGTAGGCAGCATATTGAAGGGTCTTATTTTCTTACCCATTCAGCCACTCTCTGT
>NW_006408681.1:7800897-7807410 GCF_000296735.1 Chrysochloris asiatica
AAGATGAGGCTTTCTACTCCCGTAAAGATTTACACCCTCGGAAACCCTGTACAGGGTCGCTATGGGTCGGAACCGACTCGACGGCACTTAACTTATAGGATAAACACTGGGATGCTAACTGCAAGATTGGTGATTCCGCCCCCTCCAGCTGCTTCTTGCAAACCCTATACATGGGTGCTCTGAGTCTTAACTGATTTGATGGAACTTAACAAAAACAACAATAATAGAACTGAACATAAATAATTTGTGAAACTCTGGGGTTGTGTCCTTAAATGAGAAAGAGTGTGCTTTCTTCTCCCCTTTCCACTCTTTTGCTGGATAAAATGTACTCTTTGCAGATGTGATGTTGAGCTAACTTCAAGCACATGGATGAGATAATTAAGGAGCTTGAAGACAAAAAGAGTCTGAGTGCCTGCTCTGTGAAGTGACCGATACAGGCCTGGACCACCTACCAGACTTCTAAAGAAGAAAGAAATGAACTTCTCCCTTATTTATGCTGCTGTATTTGGGTCTCTTTTAATTATTGAATTGGTGTATGTTCTGCTGTGTACACCTGACAAAAAGAAAAGAAATTAGAATTAAGACTTGCCTCCTTTCTTCCTTTTCCTGTACACACCCAGCCTTCTCTCTTATGAATGCTACTATATTTGGGGCTCTGTTGGTTATTGTCACCTAATTCATATTCTAATACTCGTTCAAACACCCTATATTGTAGCAATGAATGTGAGGATGATGCAGAACTAGGTAATATCTGGTTCAGTTGTAGATAAATTTGCTATAAGTCATAGTCAATCTCAGTGGCACCTAAAAATAGCATGTTGAGGCAACCTTGTTGGGACCATGTCTTGGGGATATACTGACACATTTTTTAAATTGTAAATTGAATGAAAGTCTACAGAGCAGATCATCAGTTTTATATTCAACAAATCGTACTCTTCATTTCATCTCAATGACTGCAATCCCTTCCATGTAACAACAGTTGTCCCACTTCCTCCCTGTGGCTCTAATTTCCATTCCACCCTCCTTCACAATGCTTCTGAGCTATGTGCTTAGGTAAATATTTCCCTTTTAATCTTAAATGGTTGATCATTCCATGGTAAGCATACTTTACTAGTGATTGTGTTCCCATGGTGTGGTGCTACAGGATAAAGCACTGTACCACAAGGTCAGTTTGAAACAAGGTTGATGACTCAAACTCACCAACTGCTCTTTGGAAACCCTATTACATGGCCGCTATAAGTCAGAACGGATTTGATGGCACTTAACAACAAACAACAACATATACCTATCTACCACTTTGCTGAAAATTGAGTCACAAAGGTGAGTTCCATTCCAAACTTGAAGGGTGACGGAAGGGAAATCTCAGGTTCCTCCAGTCTTTTTCTGACCAGTAACCCTGGACCTGTTTTGTTTTGTTTTGTTTTGTTTTTGTTCCACATTGTCTCCCATTCTATCTGGGACCTTGTAATGTTCTAGTGTGATCCCTTTCAGAGCTATTGGTAGTGGTTGCAGGAAAACATGTAGTGATGATCTCAGAGTCCTGGAGACTGATGTTCACATGTCCCATTAGTCCACTGAACTAGTTCATTCCAAGCATCTCCAGTTTCTACTGCTCTTCTTTCTTCCACATTTGGAGAGACCGGTAGTTACCTATTAGATGGCAGCTCATGAGCTTTTAAGATCCCAGTCACAAAGTAGGATGTAGAACATTGTCTTTGTGGGCTATGTTATGCCAGTTGACCATGGTGTGCTGACAGCTTCTTGAGAAAAAGACTGCAAAATAACCAGTCACATTGGACCCTTAGCTACCCAAAATTGAATGCATGGTCCCAAATGAAGTAGCGACTCTTAAGAAATGCATGCACAAACTACCCTATTTGGTTTATAGACTTCCACATAAACATCACAACCCAGATATGAAGGATTTATAATGCTTGAAGATGGACCTTCAGAGTGAACTTCTCAGCCTGTGTGTCCCTAGAGGAAGAACTTTGAAACAAATCCAGTGTCTGACCTCAGTGTTACCTTTCATGAGTCTCTGAAGGAGTTATTTCCCTGTCAGTCTGAACTGACTTTTATTTCATCACACCATTTTGCTTATTTTAGCTTTGTTTACTACTAGTTTTGACATGGTAAGTTTATTAAATTTCTCACTATTTTTCAGTATGCCTTTATAATATATTCTGGATCAATGCTTGCTTTTCTGACAGGAATGTAACCGAGATTTAATTAATCTCATAGATGTTTCCTTATACTTTTGCACTCCTCAAAGTACATTTGTTTCTTTCAGTATGTTTTATCTTCAAACAAATCTTGAGTTAAACAAAGAAATCTTAGTATTGCCATTTTATAGCTGAGATATATGAGGCAGAATGAAAAGAATACATCCAACATTGCATAAAAATGGATGGTGCGAAACTGGGTTCTCAGATTGCAAACCTAATGCTGTTTCCCTGGAAAACATGATCTCTCTCTTTTGTACACTGCTTGACAGTAAAAGATCATAGATATGATACTAATCTCTTGTTGAAGTAGAAGACAAGTGAGGGCAAAAAAAAAAAAAAGAGTTTTTGTTTGTTTGCTTGTTTTTAGCTCAATTGCTGAAGCACAGTCTTACTTCTCTATTTTAGCAAATGGCACCACCGTGAAACCAGCTGTCTAGGACAGACAAATAGACTTTAGCACAGGCATTTCCCTTTCAATCATTTCCCATGTCAATCAGATGTCAAGGTTTTCTTTTTCAATCTCTTTAGTCTTTCATAAGATGTGCTTGACCTCATCATTCTGCTTGCTACTGCCTGGCCTTATGATATCCAGTCTTGTTTAATCAATAACTTGATCTCTTTTATCTTTGCTGTTAGTATTTTTTTAGTTTGTTTCTTGCAATCCATCCTATGTACTTCTTCCTCCTGATCTTTCTACAACACAAATCTGATCCTGATATTTTCTCACATGGGTTAATTTAATGGCTTCCTTAGTTTTCTGGATAAAGTTTGAGTTCTTTACTATTTTATTATTGAAAATTCAAATTTATTTAGATCCAAATAGGTAACATAGAAGGAGTAGAAACTATGGCATGCATACAGAAAGGCATTTAAAGTGCAATATAAACACTATGCTGAGTCCAAACAAAATTGTTCTGAGGACTATTCTAACAGCAGACTACCTGATTGTAACCTGTGATTACATTTCTATGCATACTTTGTCAGCTATCAGAAATGTCTCTATTCCTTTCTTCTTTGACTTACTCTTCCAACTAATTCTTCAACACTCAGTTTGATCATTGCTTCCTCTGAGAAGCTGTTTCAGGTCTCCTCTGGTGTGCTGCTGTGGGTTAGTGAGCTGGACTGCAAAGTTGGTTTGAAACACAAGGTCAGCAGTTCAAGCTCATCAGCTACTCCTAGAAACCCCTATTAAGGATCACTATGGGTTGAAAGTGACTTGACAGCACTTAAGAACAACAACGCATATATTTGTTCTTTTATATTTCTCTGCTACCTCAATTACAATGTGAGGTTCTTGAAAGCAGAAGCTAGTTATGTTTTACTCAGCTTGAACTTTCAATGTCTAACATACAGTAGATTCTTAATTATTTGAGAGGCTGCATGTATGATTCACTTTATGTACAAATGGGATGAATGTCAATGAATCAATGACCTGGTGATATGATTCCAGGCTACATATAAGGAATATCTGTATTAGTAGGAAATAAATTTCCCCCCATCAGTTCCACCCTCTTCTCATCAGAGAAGAAAATTTTCTACAGCTCTGAATTAATTAACCTTAAGGTCTCCAAGGCCCACTTTTCATTTTAAACACTGAATATTAGTAATCTGGGCTTAAACAGAAACACTTTCGGTTCCTGAAAGTCACAACTAAGATTGTATTTTGTTTTGTTTTGCAGTTAATTGGTTGTCATTGAATGGTATATAATAGAGAAATACCATCACTTCAGAATTTCATTTCCAAACAAATACCACATTATAAAAAGCAATTAAATATTAAGATATTAATCTTCCCATCTTCAACAATCTATGTTTGCATAATATAACAAGTTATAGAGATAATGGGATCATAATTGGCTTGGAAAATAAGTTTGGATGCATAATGACATTAGATGAGCTTTAGAAGGAATGAAGGAGGCAAGTTTTCAGTGTTATTGGTGCAAGGAAAAAAAAAGAAAATGACCAGCATAATGAATTTTTATGGGAGGTGAGAACAAGCTCAGGAACAAATTAAGAGGAGTGGCTATGAATAACTAACTTATGAAATACTCCTAGAAAGAAGGAAAGAAAGACTTACATTTTCCCTTAAAAGGCTGGGTTGCTTCAGAAACAGTGAGAGCCTAATAGCCAGGGAAACATAGCTCTATTGAATAGCAAAGAAGCAGAAATACGAATGAAATCCAGACATTAAGTTGGAATTGAGCTCCTAAGGCAAATTTGTGAAGGAAACAAAGGGCATCAAACTGCTGCCTGGTTAGAATGAGATCATTAGAGGATCATGATTATAATCAAGCTGCTTCTGTGCGTGACACCAGGATCCCACATCTGCCTGAGACTGACTATAAGCTCTGAAGAGACTGCTGATTGAAGTTGGAAAAATAGAAAGAGTAAATTAGAGTAAATCTGCTACAAAAGACCTCTTTAAAGTGTTAAAAAAAAAAAAAAAAAGATGGCGTATTGAGGACTAAGGTGCACCTGACCCCAAGCCATGGTATTTTCAATCACCTCATATGCATGTGAAAGTTGGATAATGAATGAGGAAGACAGTAGAAGAATCATTGCATTTGATTTTTGGTGTTAGAGAAGAATATTGAAAGCATCATGGACTGTCAGAAGAACAAACAAATCTATCTTGTATGAAATACACCAGATTTTTTCGTTGGAAGAAAGGATGACAAGACTTCATCTCATGTACTTTGTCTATGTCATTAAGTGGGACCAGTCCCTGGAGAAGTAGAGCATCAATGAGATAGAGGAAGATCCTCAATGAGATTGATTAACACTCATTGTGCAGCAATTGGCTCAAACATACCAACAATTGTAAGGATAGCACAGAATCAAGCAAGTGTTTCTTCCTGTTGTACATAGGATCACTATGAGTCAGGAACCACTCAATGGCAACTAACAACAACAATAGCAAATGTTTTGCTAAGAATTAAGAAATGAGTGTACCTGACTAGAGAGAATTCCATAGTAGAAAGAGTCAAGAAAGACTGTCAAAAGTCTTTTATTCTATTCTCCTGTGCACAGAGTTGTTGTTGTTGTTAAGTGCCATCAAGTCAGTTCTGATCCATAGCAAACCTGTATAGGATTTCCGAGGAGTTATTTGTGAGCTTGAACTGCCGACCTTGTGGTTCAAACTGACTTTGCAGTACAGTGCATTAACCCACAGTGCTACACCAGGACTCCTGTCTTCAGAGAAATGACACATACACCAACACAGTTAGAAATTAGGCTATGCTTAACTAGCATCATAGGGGCTCCACCAACTCTTTCAGCGGGTACTTTATATTAATCTGACAAGCACAAAACAGTGAATTCTAAGCAGCCTACATTCCAAGCTTTTTTATTAGGGAAAATGGTGGACACAGGGAAAGTAGTTATGTGTCAATTCTTTTTTGACCCACTGCATTCTATGGGAGCACATAGGGATCTAGCTGGCTTGCTTTCAGACTTCAGGTGTGAAAACTTGGCATTCAGGTATTGATATCATTAAACTCATGACTGGGTAAGCATCAGCTCTTGATTGACACAATTAAGGTATGGAATCCAAGCCTTGTTATAGCAGTATGAATTGCAAAAACATTAGCCTCCAATAGTACTCCCTGAACAGCGCTTATGATTAGAAAAGCACTCATCCTTGAAGTGGTCAAAACGTTGAGTTTCCATTTGATCCAACCAATCTTTTAGTAAAATCCAAACTCTACAGCATGGCATTCAAGGTCTCTCAGTATCTGAGCTCTGTTTACCTGTTTAAACTGATTTGTCACCTCTCCTCCCCCAACTCAGATGCTCCCTCCACTGACTGTGCAAGCTGTTCCACATCTTTGCCTTTGCACATAGTATTCACTTGCCCTGCATGATCCCCATCTAAACATACCTGCAGGGGGATTCTTTTTTTTTTTTTTATTGTGAATTATGTGTTCGTTTACATAGGTGAACATTATCTTTACATTCATCGCATGGTATTTTGTTTCATTGCAATGATCACAATCCCCTGCATGCATCATCAAACAACCAGAGTATACCCCACATGCCTGCCCCCAGCTGCCAGCCCACAACCCCTCTCCCTCAGAGTCCAAAGTCCCCAGCTGCTCCTTGGGTCCACGTCATCATCTCTGCCTCCATCCCTAGTGTCACTGCCTCCCCGACAGGGTCTCTCACTTCGCTTTTCTCCCTTGATGGTTCCAGGGATCTCTGCTCCTGGACTGCAAAATCAGCCACTATACTCCTTTTGTTACCAAACATTTACATTTACTTTTCCAACACTCACTGTCAGACCTGATAG
>NW_006408681.1:7813697-7820536 GCF_000296735.1 Chrysochloris asiatica
CTCACCACCTGGATCTCTGTTCCCATATTTTTCCCTTCTTTGACATGTTAATATTTTGATCTTTGGTTGGCCTCATAAATCCTCTGAATTAATTGCTGTAATTTTGTTCTGTTCTGAACTCTGCTATCTGTTGACTGAGTTCCAGGTGGTGTTGCCACATCTGTCAATCTCTGTATTTTGTCTGTTCTTGCTGGTTTTCATTCCAAAGAACTCTCTTTAGGATTTTTTGTAGTGCTGGATTAGCTTTGACAAAATATCTTAGCTTCTGTTTAATCCTGGAATGTTTTGATTGCACCATCATATTTGATTGACAGTTTTGCTGGATAGAAGATTCTTGATTGGCAGTTTTTTTTTTCTTTGAGGGTTTTCTATATGTCTCCCCATTGTCTTCTTGCCCCTGCAGGGGGATTCTTATCCATTCTTAAGTACCCATTCTAATATGTCCTGCTCTTAATGATTGTTACATAAGTTTTTCAACATAATTGCTCCCTCCCTTTGTTTATCATATATCTTCTTATAACTGTACATATGAGTCAATGCCAGTTAATCACTTATTTAGAACAATGCTTTGCAAAAATAAATAAATAAATAGAAAATGCTTAATAAATGTTAGTTGAAATAGTATTGTTTCATCACAGAATTTGCTTTTCTGAATCTGTGTTTGTATATACCCACTACTAGACTATGAATGCCTTGAAGGAAGAGACTGTGCAGTTTATATGAATGCAAGTTTATGTTTGTTAGCCTAGTACTCAGAAAAGTTAGAATTCTCTCTCCAGTTAGAATGTAGATAAGCCAAATGAAACCAAACTCATTGCTACAGTTAACTGTGACTCATAGTAATGCTAAGTCATTGTTGTTAGTGCTGTCCTATGGGTTCCAACTCACAGAGACCCTGTATAATATTTCTGAAAGGATAATGTAAAATTGCCCCACAGATTTTCCAAGGCTGTAATATTTACAGAAGCAGACAGCCATACCTTTTTCCCAATGTATTCTAAACTCTGGTCTCTGGTTAGCAACTGACAGCTAAACCACTGTGCCAACAGGGCTCCTTAAATGCAAATACCTCTTATTTTTATTCATAGGTTGTTGTTGCTAAGTGCCATAGAATTAGTTCTGACTCATAGCAACCCTTTATAAGATTTCCAAAGCTTTACACCTTTTGTGGTAGCCAAGAACTTCATCTTTCTCCCACAGAGAAGCTAGTGAGCTTGAACCACTGATCTGTGCTTATCCTACAGAGCCACTGCACTCCTTTATGCCTAGGTAAAGGCAAAATGTTCTAATATAAAGAGCTTTGGAGCCAGGTATACTTGGATCTCAATTCTAACACATTTATTACCTGTGGGTTTTATTATAATTCTTAACTCCTCACATTTTTACTTTGCTGATTCATAAAGTGATAAAAAATATTATCTGCATACAAAGTTTGCCATATTAATTTAGTGTTACAACCTGGAGATGAAGATGAAGGTCATCTAGATGTAGGACTTCGGTATGTGTTAATACTAAGAATTTGTTAAAAGAGAAAGTTTTTTCAAGCTTCAGAGATGCAAGAAGTGAGTCATACAAACTTTTTTCAAACGAATTTGCCCTTTTACTGTGAAATACAAAAGGATGTTATTGTGCACATTTGGCAAAGATTCTTACTCCTCATGTGAAACTTGAGAAGACCCAAAATGCAATCTAGAGTTTTAAAATCAGATTCAGAAGTATAGAAGTCATCTTCTTTAGAAAGTGGCTGGATGAAGAAGTACTTAAGCTCAAGTGGAAAGTATTTAGGACATTAAATTTAAGAGTAACACTTTTAGCTTGGTAGAATAAGGAAAATTTATTATGTTTTGGATAAGTGGTATCCTAATTATCCAGTGCTGCTACAACAGACTTGCCGCAAGTTAATGGTTTTAATAGACAAGTAAATGGTTTTAACAAGAAGAAATGTATTCTCTCACAGTTTGAGAGGCCTTGTTGGTGTCAAGTGTTGTTGAGTTGGTTCTGACTCACAATGACTCTGTGTAGGGTTTTCTGAGGAGTGGCTGGTGGTTTTGAACCACCAACTTGCATTTCAAGCAGAATTTATGGTCCAGTGCTTTATCCTAGAGTGCCACACCAGGAGACTTTGCACCAGCTTTAGGGGAAGACTTTCTATCTCTGTCAGATCTGAAAGGTCTTTGCCTTTTTAACTTCTGTTTCCTGTCTCCTTGGAGCACGCCATGTGGCTTGGCATCAATCTTCTCCTATTATTGTTGCTTCTGTCTCCCTAATCAACTTGGTTTATATTTCTTCTATATTTCATAAGAGATTCACTCTATACTAATCCTGCCTCCTCATCAACATAACAAAGACAACCCATTCCCAAATGGGATTATAAACACAGGCAATGAGGTTCGGGTTTACAACATATATTTTGGGGAGATATAACTCAATCCATAACAGGCATGTTCTCTCTCTGCATCTTACCCTTTTCTTTCAGTCTCCTTTCCTCCCTCCCTCTTCACTCTGTTTACCCTTTGCATAGTAACAGTTATCAAAAATAATCATAATTTTAAACATAAAATACCAAAAACTTTAATTTACTGTAGAATCACTCAAGGTAAAACCATACATTCTGTTGTGACCCATGCCTTTCTTTTTTATTGAGGACTAACATAAAGAAGTAGCTCTAGGTATCAAAAAAGAAGAAAGGGTTCTGATTATTTCACTGTCATGGTGCTGGGGTTTTCACAACCTGTTTATGAGTGTTGCATGAACAACGCATCAGATGCATCAAAATACTATTTTTCTAATCATACTTCTCTTTAGGCGTTGTTTTCTTCAGCATTCAGTCCCACATATAGTCCTATGCCACCCATTTGGTCATTTTGTTTCTTAAGAATAAAAACTTAGATATTTATAGTGTAGTGCTGTAGGATAAGAACTGAACTTATAACCACAGGGCTGATGGTTCAAACTCACTAGCCCCGTCTTGGAAACCCTCTACAGGGTTGCTATGAGTCAGAACCATCTCGACAGCACTTAACAACAACAGTCACTAATTAATAAATTTTATTTAGTTTGCATTATTTCTATAAATGTTCATAACAAACTTAGGAAAGACAGACAAGTATTATGACTCACTGTTGGAAGGAAATGGAACTGAAAATTTGAAAAGAAAAATGACTGCCCTATATTACACAACATACAGGCTCAAACTAAGGTGCTGGATGGATGTTGGTAGACTACACCCCTCAATCCATCATTGTGTCAGACTCTGAACTCTAATCATAACTTATGAAGTGTTTAGGGCTGCTTCTTTGATATAATAGCATTCTCTCTTGCTGCCTTGCTTTTCAGCTCAGCTACAAGATGCACTTCTGGGTAAAGTAAGTTTCCTTCTGGAAAGATTCAGATCTCACAAATCTCTCTGTTGCTACACACCTACCTGCAAGCCCCCATAAACACCACCATTACTACCAATTTTTTTCGGATTATAATTTATATTCCATCCTCAGCACTCTCATTTCCTCTTATGAATGCAAATGGATGTTGTATTAGGAAGGTGGGGAAAGGAGGACAGGAATATGAAACCCAATTGTCTGAGTTAAAAAGTGGTACAGCTCATGACCAGGCCTTGGGGAAACTGTGAGAAGCTGGAAACTTGCTTCAAAAGACGTTAAAATGTTACTCTCAGAGCTTTTCTCCCTCACTCCTACACATGACTCTCAATGAATTTACAAGGTGTTCAGTGCCATCTTAGGACAGTTTGTGACTTTTATTTTAAATGAGAGAGATAATTATAGATGGTTGGATGTACCAGCTTGAGCAAAAGTAGACCCAATGATTTTTAACCAAAGGAAGAGGACAATGGACACAAATACAGTTGTTTAGGGTGATTCCTTCAGCAAGAAATGGCAAACGCTACTAGAGAAGGAAGCAAGGTCTAGGATAAGCCAAGTACAGCACAGTAGTTGTGTGTTGGGTTACTAACCACAAGTTCAGCAGTTCAAACCTATCAGCTACCCTGTGAAGACAAGATGAGGCTGTCTGCTTGAATAAAGACTTACAGTCTTAGAAGAGAATTTAAGGAGTTCTACTTTGTGAGTTTTGATTGCAGTGAGTTTTTGGTTTGGTTTTATGAAGGAATCACAAATATTCTGAAGATATATGAGTAATGCATTAAAAAGAGTGGTCAAGGAAAGCTTCTCTAAAAAGGTGACATTTAGGTTGAGATATACAAGATGAACATCAGCCATGTGAAGGGAGGAGAAAAGCAGCATCCTAGATAGATACAACAGCAGGTATTAAAATTCCTGAAGAAATAAAGGGAAAGCCCACAAATGGAACATAACTAACACAGCAGAAAAGGTAGAAAACAGTAAGACACCAGATCCACAGGGTAGGCAAGGGCCAGATCATGCAGAGTCTGATACACAGAGAGGATAAGAAGTGGACATTTTACTTTAAGCGCCATGGACAGCCACTGAAGGGATTAAGGATGAAGACATAATCTGATTTAGTCATGGTTTGTGCATAGAAATTACATACCAGTTTTACTTGAATATGGTGTGAGAGCAAGAGATGGAAAACAATGTTGAAGAAGGATCCAAAGGGTAGAATATCTAAGATGATTGTACTTGTACTTCATAATGAAGAAGGAAAAAGACAATCAACCTCTTAAAAGAAAGACAGGGAGAGCTCAATGCTCAGATTTAGATTTTAAATTGTGTTTTGCTAAGGATAGGTAAAAGAAAAAAGACTTAAACAGTATTGGAATCTAAGACCAGAAGAACCAGAAAGGAAGATACCAAAAGCAACATCACATCCCTAAGTAAAGTATGATATTGTCATTAAGCAAGATGGAGGTGGGTACAAGGTGAATGGTGTACTAAGCAGTATAAATAATCCTTGTAAGATATTTCTTCACCACACATCTATCAGTTTATCCCACTATAATGCCTTTTGTTGCTGTGATGCTGAAAGCTATGCCACCAGTATTTTAAATACCAGCAAGGTCACCCCCAGGAGGACTAGGTTTCACTTGAGCTTCCAGACTAAGAGAGACTAGGAAAAGGAGAGGTGGACTATTTCAGAATGTTTAGCCCCTTAAAAACTTTTGAGTACCAGCAGAACATTGTCAGATATAGTACCAGAAAATGAAAGCATTAATAAAAGCACCAAAATATTGTCAGATATAAGTGCCAGAAGATGAGCTCCTCAAGTTGGAAGGCTCTCACAATGCAACTGGGAAAAACTGCTTCCTCAAAGTAGAGTTGACCATGATGACACAAATGGAGTAAAGCTTTTGAGACCTCCATTACCTGATAGGGCACAACTCAAAATGAGGAGAAACAGCTGTAAACAGTCCATTAATAATCAGAACATTATATGTTCTAGGAAACTTGGAAGATTTCAAAACTGAAATGGAATGCATATAGATCCATATCCTAGGCATTAATGAGCCAAATTGGACTGGTATTGGTCATTCTGAATCTGATAATCATGTATTTTATTATGCCAGGAATGATAAATTGAAGAGGCATGGTGGCACATTCTTTACCACAAAGAACATTTCAAGATCTAGCACAAAAGTACAATACTGTCTGTGATAGAATAACATCCATATGTCTACAAAAACACCCCACATAATATCACTATTACTCAAATTTATGAACCAAACCACTAAAGGCAGTGATGATGAAATTGTAGAATTCTTCTTCAATGTGAAATTGATCGTTAAACATGCAGTCAAAATGTATTGATAATTACTGATGGTTGGAAGGCAAAGGTTGGAAACAAAAAAGGAAGCATCAGTAGTTAGAAAATATGGTCTTAGTGATAGAAATGGTGCTGCAGATTACGTGATAGAATTTTGCAAGACCGATGACTTAATCATTACAAATAACTTTTCAAGGCAACTGTACACATCAGCAGATGGAATGCACTATATCTGTGGGAAGAGATTTTAGAAAAGCTCAATACCATCATATAAAACAAGGTCAAGGGTAGACTGTTGAACAGACTATCTATTGCTCACATGCAAGTTCAGACTGAAGCTGAAATGGAAACAAGTCCATAAGAGCCAAAATATGACCTTAAACACATCCCACCTGAATTTAGAGATCACCTTGAGAACAGATTTGATAAATTAGATATTAATGACCAAAAATCAGTAGAGATGAGGCATCAAGAACCTCAAACAAGAAGAAAACAAAATGTCATTAAAAAGACAATAAAGAAGGAAAAAAATTTTAAAAATTAAAGGACTTTGCAAGACAACAAAGTCAATTGTTATAATGAAGTGTGCAAAGATCTGGAGTCTGAAAACCAAAAGGTAAAAACAGCTTAGCATTTCTCAAGCTGAAATAAATTTTTTTTAAAATTAAAACTTCAACTTGAATTTTGAAAGATTATAGCACTGTGAGTTAATGTGCTGCACTGCAAAGTTGGTTTAAACTGCAGGGTCAGCGGTTCAAGCTCACCAACTGCTCCTCAGAATCCCTATGCAGGGTTACTTGGATCAGAACCAACCCGTTGGCACTTAACAACAACAACAACGTAGGCAAAATATTGACTGATGCAGAAAGCATCAAAAGAATATGAGGAAATTCACAGATTCACTGTACCAAAAAGAAATGGATGATGTTCAACCAATTCAAGAGGTAGTATATGATCAAGAGTCAATGATACTGAAGAAACAAGTTCAAGGTGCACTGAATGCATTGGCAAAGAACGAGGTTCTGGAAATTGACAGAATGCAAATTGAAATCTTTCAACATACTGATGTAGCACTGGAGGCACTAGCTCATCTATGCCAAGAAATGTGGAAGACAGCTACCTGGCCAACTGATTGGAGGAGA
>NW_006408681.1:7820636-7821716 GCF_000296735.1 Chrysochloris asiatica
CATAGGTCAAGTTCATCCACTTGTAGTGGGTTACTCTTTCTTTCTTTCTTTTCTTCCTCTTCTTTCTTCCTCTTATTCATATTCTGAGCATCCAGCCATTGATGCTAGGTCAAATGGGTACTATCTGCAAGTGTGGGTGTTCTTGTGCATCTCCCCTCACTTCATATCATCTGGATGCTTCACACTCCATTCTAGCCCTCTGGGGCCATGTCCCTGCCAGGAGTCCCTAGGTCTCGTCATATTGCTGATTAACCAGGTCTCAGCACAGTTTAACAGGAGTCTATTGAATGTGGTCTGACTTAGTTCACAACTTCATTGCTGTTTTTCCCCCACTTTCCATTATCAGTGACCAACGTGGTCAGCAGCAAGACCACATGCCAGCTAGTGTATTCCATTTGAGTTTCAGTCTTGGAAGGGGGTTGGCCTTGAGGGGACCTGACCACTTGCCTTGACAGCTCCATGGGAACAACTTGCTTGTTCTTGTAGTAGCCAATTGGACTGCTGTTATTGTTTTTGATTTTTCCTACTGGTCTTTCTTTCAAGAAGTATCTTCTGTTCTTCTAGCTGCTCAAGACTGGCCTACTTGTCCTTTCAAGTGGAAATGTCCCACCTCAGAAGATTCTGGATGGGGATCAGGATTCCACCAATGTTCTTGTGCAATGTAAAGGCTCTGCAGGGAGCCTCCTTTACTGGGCATGTTCTAGTCCCATTTTAGGTATTCCAATCAATTATAGGCGGAAGGCGGACTTACAAGTTTTCGCTGGTGATGTTTCTGGCTACTCCTTTCTCTCCTTCTTCAATTGTCTATTTTAAAATAGTAGGCAAGGGAAATAAAGATGCAAAAGATAGTCAGGCGTCTTAACACAATTTCCCCACTTTTACCTATTCACACCACGCCTCAATCTTTGTATCCCCGAGCCCTGTTTTTCCACAGTTGTGCTTACATCATTATTTACCTCTGTACTATTTAGCCCATGTAAACCTGCCTAGCTATTCTCTCATCCACCTTGTTTGTCCTTTCCCCTTCCCCTTCTAGTGTGTGCCCACTCCCCAGCACCCAAACTATCCTGTGTCTATTCC
>NW_006408681.1:7823380-7826310 GCF_000296735.1 Chrysochloris asiatica
ACTCTGGAAAATAATATGATGCATCCTCAGAAAGTTGGAAATAGAAATACCTTATGATCCAGCAATTCCTCTACTTGGTATATAACCATAAGAAATACAAGCTATAGTATGAATAGATATATGCACACCAACATTCATGATAACAAAAAGATGGAGACAGCCTAAGTGCCCATCAATGGAAGAGTGGATAAATAAACTTTGGTACATACACACAATGAAATATTATGCTTCCTTGAAAAATAGCAAGGAAGCTGCAAAACACCTCATCACATAGATGAACCTTAAGGATATTATTGAGTAAAATTAGTCAGTCACAAAAGGGAAAGTATTGCATAAGACAATTTTTGTAAAAGCTTAAGAAAGATACCAATACTAAAAGGGGAAAAAATATTATTTGTTGGTTACCAGTGGAAGTGGCTCTGGGGGGTGTAAGGGAGTGGAAGGAGGGGACGATAGAGCACAGGGTAGGGCACAGATACAGCATAGTTCGGGTGTTGGGGAGGGTAATACACAAGAAGGGGGAGAGGTAGAAGAACAAGGTATATAGGAGAACACTGAGACAGGTTCACATGGGCTAAATGGGACAGAGGTAAATAGTGATCCACACTCAATCTTGGAACAATGGGGCTCTGTGATATAGGATGGAGGCATAGTCTGAAGAGGAGAAATAATACTAAGATGCTTTACTGTCTTATGAATATTGGCTTCCCTTTCCTACTATTGTAAAATAGATACTTGAATGGGATAGAAGGAAATGTCAGAAAACATGATTGCAGAAAGCTTGTAAGCCCGTCTTCATGCTATAACTGATTGGAATACCTAAAAGGAGTTCTAGAACTTGCCCAGTGGACTAGGCCTGTTGCAGAGCCTTTGCAGTGTATAAGACCTTAGGTGGAATCCGAAGACCCATCCAGAACTCTCTGAAGTGGAACATTTCCACTAGAAAGGATAAGCAGACCAACCTGGAACAGCTGGAGCAACAGAAGATACATCTTCAAAGAAAGATCAGCAGGAAAAATCCAAAACAAAAATGGAAGTACAGTTGGCTACTACAAGATGAAACAAGTTGCTTACCGGGAGGCCATCAAGGCAAGCAATCAGGTCCATTCAGGACAAAACCCCTTCCAAGACTGAAACTCAAAGGGAACACATGAGCAGGCATGTAAACTTGCTGGTGACCACATTGGTTTACTGGTGAGTGGAACAGGAGAAAGGCAGAGATGAAGAAATGGGCTGAGTTCAACCATGTCCCTTAGACTCTGGTTGACTTAGAGATGAAAGAGAGAAGAGGAAGGGCTGATTAGTCCAAAGTGTGGTGACACCTGGGGACCCCTGAGTCCAGGGACAAGGATATAGCCTCAGAGGGCTAGAGCTGAGAGTGAAGCATCCAACTGATATGAAGTGAGGGGAGACACAAGAATGCCCACACTTGTAGCTAGTACCCATTTGACCTAGCCTTGATGGTTTGATAATCAGAACTCAATTATAGGAAGATTAAAAAAAAAAAAAAAAAAAAAAAATTTTTTTGATAAAGGAAACAAGTGTTAATTGCCCTGTTGATGAACTTGACCTATACTTATGGATGTGGTGGTGGTTATGTGTCGTGGAGTTGGTTCTGACTCATAGCAACCCTGTACAGGGTTTCCGAGGCTATAAATCTTTATGGGAGCAGAAAGCCTCATGTTTCTCCTGCAGAACAGCTGATAGTTTCGAACTACTGACCTTGCGGTTTGCAGCCCAATTTGTAACCACTAAGCTACCAGAGCTCCTTACATTTATTATGTATGTAGTAGTTCAAAATACTAACACAGAGGGAAGGAATCTTCACATCAAGTATCAATCCTATCCCCTCTGAATTCAAGGTAAACAGGGACAGGCAACTTAGACATTGGCTACCTTAAATGAGGGGGCGATAAAGGCACAATGCAACTGCCTTACAAGTTTTCAAGGGGACGTTTAGTTTAAGAGTGTGCAAGGGGAAATAGATTCCCAATTAATAGTTTTCATCTTGTCTAAAAGGTCTGGTAAAAAGAGATGGGATAAGATTCTTGTAGTTCAATAGTGAATAATTGTTATCATGATTAATTGTGACAGTCACAACTGTAAACGTAGAAGTTTTGTAACAAAAACAGAGGAGTAGTTTATCTTACAACACAGAAAGAGAAGACTCTAGGACCATCAAGGGAGAAGAACACAAGGGGAATGTGGGACCCTATCCAGAGAAGCAGTGACACTAGAGATAGAGACAGAGATGAGGACATGGAGAAGGGAGCAGCTGAGGACTCTGGACTCATGGAAAGAGAGGGACTCAGTGCTGGTGGCCAAGAGGTAGGCTTGCAGAATGGGACCTTTGGTTGTTTAAATTATTATATATTCCTGAGGGATTTTTGTGTGTCTCCCCACCTACCCCCACCAAAAAAAAAGAAAAAGAAAAAGAGAGGGAATGGAAGTAAATACTGTTGAATAATGATGCACAGAGCTAATTGTAATCATTGCAATGAAATGATGGTGTAAAGCTGATGTTTTCCCTGTAAACTATCATTTAGTTCACAGTAAAAAAAATAAAAAAAAATTAATCTCAGTGAAACACACACACAGAAAATAATAATAATAATAATGATACTTTATGCCCCTCAGGACAATAAGCCTGCAACCAGTACTCTAATATAATCGCCACAACATCAAGAACACCATACATGAAGAGCGCAAAAAGTCATTGAGAAAACAAGAAAGAAGGAAAAGGTCAAAATGGATGTCAGAAGAGATACTGACATTTGCTCTCCAGCGTAGAGATGTTAAAGCAAATTGGAAGAAATTAGGTGGTCCAAGAGCTGAACAGAAAATTTCAAAGATCAGCTAGAGAAGATAAAGCCAAATATTACAACAAAATGTGCAAAGATCTGGAATCAGAAAACCAAAAGGGAAGAA
Source organism: Chrysochloris asiatica (assembly GCF_000296735.1). Lineage (NCBI taxonomy): Eukaryota > Metazoa > Chordata > Mammalia > Afrosoricida > Chrysochloridae > Chrysochloris > Chrysochloris asiatica. The sequence goes on from NW_006408681.1 coordinate 7,826,309, forward strand.
CA
>NW_006408681.1:7827608-7828959 GCF_000296735.1 Chrysochloris asiatica
GTTAGAGGAGAATATTGAAAGTGCCATGGGCTGCCAAAAGAACCAATTGATCTGTTTTGGAAGAAGTGCAGCCAGAGTGCTCCTTAGAGGCCAGGATGGCTAAACTTCATCTTTCATACTTCAGACATATTGTCAGGAGGGACCAGTCACTTAAGAAGGATATCATGTTTGGTAAAATGGAGGGTCAGAGAAAAAGAGGAAGACCCTAACTGAGATGGAATGGCCAGTGGCAGCATCGATGACTCAAGTGTGGTAACAGTAGTGAGGTTGGCCCAGGATCAGGCAGTGTTTAGTTCTGCTGTGCATAAGGTCACAATGGGTCAGTACCAACTCGATGGCGCCTAACAACAACAACACACTCGTGAACCACAAGAAGATCTAAAGCTTCAGTTCAAAGAAAAGGTATCATCTTACACAATACTAGTTAAGTATATGGTCAGTTGACTTAAGGCTGTTTTTTCAAGTTAAGAAACAATTATGGAGGGACACTGGAGGCAGGAACCCTGGTACATTATAATATTAAGCCTGGATAACATTAATAACTGAAGTTGCTTTATGGTGCTGTATGGACTTTTATTAATGCCTGAATGGTGAAACTCAGTTAACACCTATTAATGCAAGGATTCTAACCCATACCAGGTGAGGAACCTGTCAGACCATACAAATTCTTAGAACAGACAGCAATAGGCAGCCCTATGTCAGCTTGAAGAGGTTACAGAACAGAACCCTTAGCTCCTTACAAAGATGTGTGGAGTATGAAATCTTCTGGTGATGAATGAGGCAGGAGACAGACAAGAGAACTGGCAGGACTTAAAAGTCCAGTAAGGATTATTTTAATATACTCACTTCCTCATAATGCTATACAGAAAGTACTGGGCCCTAAAATGATATTATACGAACCCAGGAAAGATGACAGACGGACAAGAAAGATAAAAGTCACATCCTGAGTTATGTGAGTGCTCCACCTTGTTATTGACCTCAATCTGTTTAAGATATTTCAACAGATATCCAAGCCAAATGAGTTTTTGAGCCAAGGGGAATTTGAACCAATGGACTAGAACTTTATATAGGCATGACATCCCAGAATAAGTCCTGCCAACTGGACCCAGCAAACTTTGCCATGGGTTCCATTGTGTGTTTTGCATATTACCACACCGAATTTTCATAACTCCACCCAAATAGACCATTTCCTAGAACTCCCCACCCCTTTGATGAATATGTATAAGTTACCTTGCCCACTTTGTTGCTGTTGTTCTTAAGTGCCGTTGAGTCGGTTCCGATCCATAGCGACCCTGTACAGGATTTCCGAGGTTGTAAATCTTTACGGGAGCAGAAAGCCTCATCTTTCTCC
>NW_006408681.1:7829152-7829731 GCF_000296735.1 Chrysochloris asiatica
AAAAAAAAATCAAGGCAGAAAAATGTTTACCTGTGTTTTACTGACTATATGAAGACTTTTGACTGTGTGGACAAGCTATAGATAATATTGTAAAGAATTGGTACTCCAGAACACTTAATTGTGCTCACAAGGAACCTGTCAATAGACCAAGTAGCAGTTGTTCAAAGAGAACAAGGGGACACCGAATTATTTAAAACCAGGAATGCTGTATGCTAAGTTGTATTATTTCACCATATTTAATCAATATGTATACTAAGCAAGTAATCTGAGAAACTGGGTTGCATGCAAAAGAAGGTGGCATCAAAATTAGAGGAAGATTCATTATCAACTTGCAATATGCAGATGCTATAACTGTGCTTGCTGCAAGTGAAGAGGACTTAACATGCTTAGTGGTGAAGATCAAAGATCACAGATTTCAGTGTGGGTTGCACCTTAATGTAAAGAAGACAGACGTTCTCACAACTAAGCCAATAAATAACATTGTGATAAATGGAGAAAGGACTAAAGCTGTAAAAGAATTAATGTTGCATAGATACACTATTAACACTCATGGAAGGAACAGTCATGAAATCAAACAAC
>NW_006408681.1:7831466-7833558 GCF_000296735.1 Chrysochloris asiatica
AGTAGCCTCATAATGCATGTGACATTTGGACAATGAATAAGGAAGACTTTAGTAGAAGAATCAATGGATTTAAATTATGGTGTTGGAAAAGAAGATTAAAAATCCCATAGACTATCAGAAGAGCAAACACCTTTGTGTTGGAATAAGTACAGCCAGAATTCTCATTAAGAGCAAGGATGGCAAAACTTTGTCTCTCATATTTCAGGTATGTTCCCAAGAAGGACCAGTTCCTGAAGAAGAACATCATGCTTGGTAAAGTGGAAAGTCACTAAAGAAGAGGAACATCCCCAAGGAGACTGATTGACACAATGGCAGCAGCAATGAACAAATTTAACAACAATTGTGAGGATAGTGCAGGACTGGGCAATGTTTCATTCTGTTGTACATAGGTCCCTATGAGTTGGAACTGACTCAATGGCATCTAACAACAAGTAGTCTTTTGGCCCTCTGGGAAGTTTGGGAGAGCATAAATGAAGGTGCTTTAGGAAAGAAGTCTTAGATCTTTGGAAAGACCAGTTTCAATACATGACATGTATTCAACAGCTGTAAAAGTAAATCTGGCTTGAGGCAGGCAACTATGTAGCAACCCAGGGTTAGAATGGAGCAGACCAAGGGGAAATGGGGAAGAAGAAACACTTTATACATATTTGGGGATTTACATTTGTATTAAGAAAGTTACTATTTTTGGTAAAATTTTAATTTGTCTTTGTAGCCTAGATGACACTAGAGATAACAAAATGGACGGAAGGTGGGATGCAATCTACCTAAATCCCACTCATGAGTCAACTCATGTTAAAATCCAAGAGCCAGCTTGTGTGTTGTGGTACCATCTGCTGTCTTACGTTTGATCCCCAGACAGCATACTATCATGGTGTGATTGCCAGTTCCACTCAGAGCATGACTTTGCTATTTCTAAAAGAAATAGAAAAATACATAAAAAGGAATAGAATAGGACAGATTGAGGTTAAGAATAATAATGTGTACTCATGTATGTGAAGATTATAAGTAATGGGTTTGAAAGCATTTTGTAAAGTGTTATATAAGTATAACATATCACTTACAAATCTTCTGGAGAATGTGTAATATAGTTAATAATATAAGAGTCATTAATACAGGAATCATTATGCCAGATTTGAAAATTCCCAAATCAGCTTTTGAGAAACTGGATTCTCCAACTGGTTGCCTCATCATCATCTATTATCAATGCTGGGACTTCAGCTATCACACAACCATATGGTACTCGCATTGCAATTTCTTAAGCATAACACAATGTTGTAATTAGACATATTTAAATATGGTATTTCTAAAGTCACTGTCTTCTCGCAGAATAAATGGAATCTGATACTGTCTTGAATCACATGGCAGATGGGCTCATCATTTCATAGCAGATGGTAACATGATTAGGCTAAATTTTGGAATTTTAAACACTAGACTATTGAACAGCTATACAGAAGCTAAAAACACCAGAAATATCCCTTTAGAAAGCCTGCACTCTGGAGGGGTGTTGTGCTTGGAGTTCAAACATTCTTTTACTCTGGAACAACTTAGATTTTCCTCATATCAAATGCATACTGTTATGAAAACAGCAAAGACTTGTCAAGCTGACTTGGATTTCAATCTACAAGGATGAGTCAAAAATTATTCGCACTTCATCATGCCCGTCCTCATCCATATCCGATGACAACATTGAGGGTACATGTGAAATGATCCTGTAGAATAGATGAGTGACAGTGGATTATGTCACAAATCAATTGCAAATCAGACATGGGTCTGCCTATGTCCACAAAATCCACGGAAGATGGGTTTCAAAAAGTTTGTGCACTGTAAGTATCAAACAACTCACAGAAGAGCATAAACAGAAGCATTTGGATATCTACAGACAAAATTTGAATTGTTATTTGAAGAAAGGTATAAGTTTCTTTTAAAAAAACAACCCATTACTTGTGACAAGGCATGAATTCATCACTATGAGCCTGAGAGTAAAAAGCAGAGTATGGAATGGAAATAGCCTCAATTACTGACCAAGAAAAAGTTCAAAAGTTAGCCATTAGCTGGCAAATTGATTTTCACAGTTTTCTAGGATTATCAAGGG
>NW_006408681.1:7833858-7837551 GCF_000296735.1 Chrysochloris asiatica
ATATTGAATATTGAAACATAATGAAGACAAACAGAATATTGTCAGATATAGTGTTGGAACACGAGCCCCTCAGGTTGGAAGGCACTCAAAATACAACTGGGGAAGAGTTGCCTCCTCAAGGTAGAGTTCACAGTGATGGCACAAATGGACTAAAGCCTTTGGGACATTAATTTGCTGATGGAGCACAACTCAAAATGAAGAGAAACAGCTGTAAATATCCATTAATAATCAGAATGTGGAATGTTTGAAGCAAGAGCTAGGAAAATTATAAATTGTCAAAAAAGAAATGGAATGCATAAACATGAAAATTCTAGACATTAGTGAGCTGAAATGGACTGGTATTGGCCATTTTGAATCTGACAATCACACAGTTTACTATGCTGGGAATGACAAAATGAAGAGGAATGATGTTGCATTCATCATTAAAAAGAACATATCAAGATCAGGCTTGAGGTACAACACTGTCTATAATAGAATAATATCCATATGCCTATAAGGAGAGCAGTTAATACCACTATTATTCATATTTATGCACCAATAAGTAATGCCAGTGATGATGAAACTGAAGAATTCTACCAACTTCTTCAATCTGAAATTGATCAAACAATCAAGATGTATTGATAATTACTGGCGACTGGAACACAAAGGTTGGAAACAAAGAGGAAGGATCAGTAGTTGGAAAATATGGCCATTATGTGTGGCAATCTGGATTAATACGTCAGACTGCAAAGTCATTTGAATCGCAAGGTCAGAGGTTCAAGCTCACAAGTTGTTCCTTGGAAACCCTATACAGAGTTGCTGTGGGTCAGAATCGACTCAACGGCACTTAACAACAACAACAACAAAATGATAGAAATGATGCTGGAGATAGCATGGTAGAATTTTACATGATAAATTATCTCTTCTTGAAAATTCCTTTTTTAAACAACATAAAAGACGACTATACACATGGACCTCACCAGATGAAATACACAGAAATCAAATTAATTACATGTGTGGAAAGAGATAGTGGAAAGGCTCCAAAACAAGGCCAGGGGCAGTCTTTGGAAGAGACCATCAACTGCTCATATGCAAGTTCAGGCTGAAGTTGAAGAAAATTAAAACAAGTCCACAAGAACTAAAATATGACCTTAAACATAAGTCAACTTAATTTAGAGATCTTCATAAGAACAAATGTGATGCATTATACACTAAAGATTAAAAAAAACATAAAATTTATGAGATGACATCAAGATACAGGAAGAAAACAAAAGGTCATTAAGAAGACAAGAAAGAAGGAAAGGACCAAAGTGGATGTCAGAAGAGACTCCACAACTTGTTCTCCACCATAGAGATGCTGAAGCAAAGGGAAGAAATGAGGAGGCAAAAGAGCTGAATAGAAAATTTCAAAGGTCACTTCGAGAAAAAAAATATTAAATATTATAAATAAATGTGCAAAGACCTGGATTTAGAAAGCCAAAACAAAGAACAAGCTCACCATTTCTCAAGGTAGGGGAACTGAAGATAAAATTCAAGCCTCGACTTGCAATATTGAAGGATCCTATGGAAAAAAATATTAAATGATGTAGCAGCATCAAAAGAAGACAGAAAGAATATACAGCATCACTGTCCCAAAAAGAAATGGTTGGTGTTCAATCATTTCGAGAGACAGTGCATGCTCAAGAGCCAATCATACTGAAGGAAGAAGTCCAAGGTGCATTGAAGGCATTGGAAAAGAACTTGTTGTTGTTAAGTGCTGTGGAGTCAATCCTGGCCCATAGCGACCCTGTACAGGGCTTCTGAGAAGCAGCTAGTGGGTTTGAACTTCCAATATTGTGGATCACAGTCCAGTGCTGACCCTATAGCATCACACCAGGAGTCCAGAAAAGAACTAGGCATCAGGAATTGATAGAATACAAATTGCAATCTTTCAACAAACTGATATAGCACTGGAGGCACTCACTCATTTATGCTAAAGAAATTTGGAAGACAGCTGCCTGGCCAACTAACTGAAGGAGATGCATATTTAACCCATTCCAAAGACAGGAGACCCAACAAAATGTGGAAACCAACAGATAATATCATGAATAACCCATGCAAGTAAATTTTGCTAAAGATAATACAAAAACAGCTGCAACCATACATTGACATAGAAATATCAGAGATTCAAGCTGGATTCAGAAGAGGATGTGGAATGAGGAATATCATTGTTGACATCAGATAGATTTGGGCTGAAAGAAGGGAATACCAGAAAGATGTTTACATATGCTTTACTGACTACACAAAGGCTTTCAATTGCATGGATCATGACAAGCTATGGACAGCACTGCAGAGAATGAGTATTCCAGAACACTTAATTGTCCTCAGGAGGAACCTGTACCTAGACCAAAAGGCAGTTCAAACTGAACAAGAGAACATTGAATGGTTTAAAAGTAGGAAAGGTTTGTGCCAGGGTTGTATTCTTTCACCATACCTCTTCAATCTGTAGGCTTAATAAATTATCTGAGGAGCTGGATTATATGAAGAAAAATGTGGCATCAGGATAGGAGGAAGACTCATTAACAATTTTTGATATGCAGATGATACAACCTTGCTTACTGAAAGTGGAGAGGACTTAAAATACTGATAATGACCAAAGACCACAGTCTTCAGTGTGAGTTGCACCTCAACATAAAATAAATAAATAAAAATTCCTTACCACTGAATCAATAAACTACATCCATATAAACGGAGAAAAGATTGACATTCATAGACTTCATTTTGCTCAGTTCAACCATCAACACTCATGGAAGCAGCAGTGAAGAAATCAAACAACATATTGCATTAGGCAAATCTGCTGTACAAGACTCTTTAAAATGTTCAAGAGCAAACATATCAACTTGAGAATAAGGTGCATCTGACTCAAGCCATGGTATTTTCTATCACTTCATATGCATGTGAAAGTTGGACAATGAATAAGGAAGACTGTAGAAACATTGATGCATTTTAATTATGGTGTTGGAGGAGAATATTAAAAGTATCATGGACTGACAAAAGAACAAACAGATCTGTATTGAAAGAAGTACATCCAGAATGCTCCCCGGAAGCCAGGATAGCCAGTCTTCATCACTCATAAGTGGGACATATTATCAGGAGGGACCAGTTCCTAGAGAAGGATATTATGTTGGTCAAATGAAAGGTCAGAGAAAAAGAGGTGGATTGGCACAATGGCAGCAGCAATCAGTTCAAACGTAGCAACAATTGTAAAGTTGGTGCAGGACTGGACTGTATTTCAATTTTTTGTGCATAGGGTTGCTATGAGTCTGTACCATAGTTCTGTACCATAGGAAAAAGTTCAACAATCAATAGTGTTCATTACAGTGAGATATTCACTGAAGAGCTGAAGCCTGAACTTCAGATTAAATGTAGAGAACTGCTATCCAAGTTTGTTGTGATCTTGCATGACAATGCATATCCACATACCTTTCCCCACACAGTTGACACTTTGCAAAAACCTTGTTTTGAGGTTTCAAGACATTTTCCCCTATAGTCCTGATCTTGGTCCATTGGTCTTTCACCTGTTTGGTCCCCTAAAAGCAGCTCTTTGAGGATGAAGAGTCACCTCTGATGGTCAATGAAGACAGCTGTGCATTTGTGACTTTCAGCTCAGCCTAAAATACTTTTTAATAAGGGAACATGAAAGCTTGTTGACAGATGGACAAAGGGTATTGAAAA
>NW_006408681.1:7838706-7840228 GCF_000296735.1 Chrysochloris asiatica
GCTACCAGAGTGCCTTAAAGTCAGCTTATTGCACTCTAATTATGAAATCATTTTATTTTTGATTCTCACAATCATTGAGTAAATTACCAGTATGTCTCCACCTAAAATAAATTCTAAAAACTGAAGATCAAAGAATTCATTGATTTATCCAATTCAATCAGAGAAAATGTCAGATCTGATACTAGGTCTGCTGACCTTTGGCCCCACTCAAGATGAAAAAGATTTTGATGTCCTCTCCAATAACAGTTTCTGCTTTACCACAATATATCTGCAGTGGATATTATTTGTTGTCTTCTCATCATCCACATCCACTTCCATCAAAAACAGTTTCAAAATTTGCATTGGAAGATTCTTTCCCTTACTTTTTTCAACGATTTAAATTGGATAATATTGATCCCAATCATCAGATCCAAGAGCAGTTCATGAGCTTCTGTAACTGACTTGTGTATTTATTCTCTTGGGCTTGGGGATAGGTACAGAAAACTCATTCCAAATCAAAGAAATGCATTGACTTTTGTAGTTGTAACCTGAGGGGAAAAAAAAAAAAAAACAGATTGCTCTCTTTCTTTTTAGAAAACTGATTTTCTGGAGTTTTGGTTCTATGAGTGTCAAAACTAGAACTGTAGCAGTTACTTGGTTGTTAAATTATGGGAGAGTTGGAATTGCCAATAAACTGTGTAAACCATGAGGCTAAAAATTGCAGATTCTTGATGGCCCCTGGATCAGGTCTTGTCTGAAGTATCCCTAATAAACTTTCATTTATATTTACTAATAAATCATGCAAGCCACTTTGAATTAGATTTTCTTTTCTTGCCAACAGAAAAGTATGTGATGCTCAGGCCAAAATTTTAGCAATATGAAATAGATATTGCTTTAGGTCAACCTTTGAATTCCTGAGCAAATGTATCTCTGAAAAGCTATTTTAAGTCAATTTTGAAAAGGCTTTGCTTTTCAAAAAATTTTCCGGTGATTGTACCTGGCCATAATTGCATCAGCCAACAAGGGATTTAACAAATATTTCTGAACCAGGTATACCAATAGAAAGCATTCTTATGCCTAATCTAAGGAATTTATAAACTGATTATATAATAGGGCCAGCAAGTATGTTAAGTAAAAAAGCACTAGACTGTATATAATCACGTTAAATTATATGGGATCAGTTTGAAGGCCTGTATAAATTCTGAAAATGGAAATGCTGATGTGGAGTTGGGGCACTTGGGGAAGTTTTCGTGACATGATTTAGATCAAGTGAAGCCTGACATTGCCAGTGAAGATGGAATGGATAAAGTAATGTCCAAAGATTGCCAGGAAGTTAAAAAAAAAAAAAAAATCTAGCATTTGAAGATACAGAGGGATTTTCAAATAATCCTTAAAATAAGCTATTGGCTATTCCATAGGCATATGTTATAGGGGAAGGAGCCTTGGTATCATGTTGTTATGTTGTTGTTAAGTGCCGTCGAGTCGGTTCCGACCCATAGCGACCCTGTACAGGGTTTCCGAGGGTGTAAATCTTTACGGGAGT
>NW_006408681.1:7845013-7849552 GCF_000296735.1 Chrysochloris asiatica
ATCGATGATTGATACCAGTGTTGCTTCAGCTTGTTGAAGGATTTCAATTTGTATTCCATTTATTCCTGGAGTGTTGTTCTTTGCCAAAACCTTCAATGCACCGTGGACTTGTTTCTTCAGTATCATTTGCTCTTAATCATATGCTACCTCTTCAAATGATTGAACATCAACTATCTCTTTCTGATACAATGACTGTGTATTCCTTCCATCCTCTTTTTATGCTTTCTGCATTATTTAATATTTTTCCCAATGAATCCTTTAATATTTCAAAATGAGTCTTGATTTTTTTTCCAGTTCCTTCAGCTTGAGGAATGCTGACATATTCTTCTCTTTTGGTTTTCTAACTCCAGATGTTTGCACATTTTGTTATAATGTTTGACTCTGTCTTCCTGAGCTGCCTTTCAAATTTTTCTGTTTAGTACTTTTACCTACTCATTTCTTCCATCTGCTTTAGCATCTGTACACTAGAGAGCAAGTTTCAGAGTCTCTTCTGACATCCATTTTGTTTTTTTCCTTCTTTCTTGTCTTCTTAATGGCCTTTAACTTTCTCCTTGTATAAGTTTCTTGATGTCATCCCACAATTCTGGTCTTCAGTCTTTAGTGCCTAATACATCATATCTGTTCTTCAGATGATCTCTAAATTCAGGTGGGATATATTCATATTTTGGCTCTCTTGGACTTGTTTTAATTTTCTTCAGCTTTAGCCTGAATTTGCATATGAGCATTGATGGTCTGTTCCAGCGTCTGTCCCTGACCTTTTTTTGGCTGATGATATGGAACTTTCCTACTGTGTCTTTCCATAGGTGTAGTCAATTTGATTTCTGTGTATTCTGTCTGGTGAAGTCCATGTGTAGAGTTGTCTTTTACTTTGTTTAAAAAAAAAAATCTATTTGCAGTGAAGAAGTCATTGTTCTTACAAAATTCTATAATGCAGTCTTCAGCATAATTTCTATAACCAGGGCCATATTTTCCAACTACTGATCCTTCCTTTTTGTTTTCAACCTTTGCATTACAATAGCCAGTAATTATCAATACATTTTGATTGCATGTTTGATCAATTTCAGACTAAAGAAAGCAGTAGAATTCTTCAATTTCATCATAATTGACTTTAGTGGTTGGTGTGTAAATTTGAATAATAGTGGTATCAAATGGTCATTCTGTAGGCCTATGGATACTATCCTATCACAGGCAGTGTTGTACCTCAAAACAGAGGTTGATATATTCTTTTTTATGATGGATGTGAAATCATTCCTCTTCAATTTATCATGCCAGCATAGTAAACCATGTGGTTGTCAGATTTAGAATGGCCAATGCTAGTCCAGTTCAGCTCACTAATGCCTAAGATATTGATGTTTATTCAATCCATTTCTACTTTGGTAACTTCTATTTTTCATAGATTCATACTTCATACATTCCATGTTCTGATTACTAATAGATGTTTACAGCTGTTGCTCTTCATTTTGAATTATGCCCCATCAGCAAATTAAGGTCCCGAAGGCTTTAACCCATTTGCATGATCATTGTCAACTCAACTTTGAGGAGGCAGCACTTTCCAAGTTGCATTTTGAGAGATTCTTCCAGCACTGTATGTGACAATATTCTGGTGCTCTTTGTCATATTTCAATATTCAATATCTGGTGCTGACAGTGTTCCATTGCTATTCAATAAGTTTTCAGTGACTAAATATTTGGAAGTAGTCTGTCTCGCCTTTTTCCTAGTCTGTCTTTGGAAGCTCAGCTGGAACCTATCCACAGTGGGTGACTCTTCTAGTATTTAAAATCCCCATAGCCTAGCTTTCAGCATACATCAACACACAAGCTACCACAGTAAAACAAACTGAATTTTTTTTTCAAATTACAAAAGAAATTACACAGAGGTTCTAGGCACTCTTCATCTAATGGACTCCCCCAATGGTTACAATTTATGTAACTATAGTAATCAAACTAAAAAATTTGAATAAACTTGAATTTTGTTAAATGTTTGTGCATAACTCTGTGACATTATATGTGTAGATTTGTGTAATTATTACCACAATTAAGATGCAGAATTATACCATCACACACTGGGGGCTAATGTGCTGGATTGCAAGGTCGGTTTGAACAACTAGGTTGGTGGTTCAAGCTCACCAACCATTCCTTGTGGTTCAGAGTCACTATAAGTCAGAACTGATGGCACTTAATAACAACAACATACCCCTTCTGGAGCTACATGGTTCCGTAGGATAAGCACTGGACTGAAAATGACAAGCTCAGCAGTTAGAGCTCACCAGCCATACCATGAGAGAAAGATGAGGCTTTCTGCTCCCACAGGTTGCTATAAGTTGGAACAAATTTGACTGCATTTAACAACATCAAGGGGTTAGGGATGGTTGTGGGAAGGGTAACCACTATTTTGTTCTCCAGTTTCATAATTTTGTCACTTAAAAAATGTCATATAAATGGAATCTGTTTTATTTTTTGTTTTCTGTTTGTTCATGTAAGGAACCCTGGTGGTGGTGTAGGATAGCACTGGACTACTAGCCACAAGATTGGTAGGTCAAATATACCAGCCTCTCCAAGGGAGAAAGATGAGTTTTTGAAAATTTTACAACCTTGAAACACCCATACAGGGTCGCTCTGAGTCAGAATCAACTCGATGGCTTTGTGATTTGTTCATTTTATGTTTTCATTTCTGCCTTCCTGTAGGTTACATGAGCCGTGTCTAAAATTTCATTTTGATTTATCGATATGTAAATTTTGTAGTAGATCTCTTTATGTGGATTTTTTTTTTTTTTTTGGCAATTGCTTTAGGTGTTATATAAACATAACATTACATTCTCTTGGTATAAATATCCTACCAAGCTCAAGTAAAGTGTAGAAACTTTATCTCCTTGTATGATAAACTTTATTATTGGAGTTCTGGTGTGGCACTGTATGATAAGCACTGGACCACAAGATCAGTTTGAACTGCATGGTCGGCAGTTCAAACTCATCAGCCATTCCTTGGAAACCCTATAGGTTTCTTATAGGGAAGTAAATATATATGAAATACACAAACACCTATTGATACTAATTTTAACAATGATCAACTCTGCTTAAAAATATCCAATTGTATAAAAGTACATAATATTTAGACGATCCTCCTCCATTTTATTTTCATAAAGTAATGCTGCCAAAAAGTTCATATGATCCAATAAATATACAGTGATTTAACAAGAGACATGAGCAAACAAATCTAGATTAAAATGAATTTGATTGATCAAAATACAAAGCTAGAGCCAGCACCAGAGACAGAAGAAAGATGAGAAGGGAATACTGCTTAAAACAGGCCACAGAGAGTACTACAAAGGTTTTTTACGTGTATGTTTCAGTTGTTGTTGCTCCCAAAATTATTCAAGGAGTCATGGCAGAAAAGCAATGCCCTAAAACATCAGAATTTTCAGCAAGGTCTTAAGAAAAAAGTACTAATGAATATTATGAGAAATTTAATAAAGCCCCAGAAATTCCTTATTTAGCAGACATTCCTGAGAGGAGTAGGGCTCCAAATCCCATCCACAACACTTATCCCCTTACCCAATTTCTTATACAGTTTCCTATACAATAAATTAAGAAATAAAAGTATTAGTTTAGATGATAATGTCCTCATAATAGTCACCATTAACGTCTCCTTGTCACTTAAATTCCTTTGTATCATCCTTGTATATTCTCAAGAACCTCCAAAAAACAGAAAAATGCATATAAAAGCAGTGACTTTAAACCCAGGTGACCTTAATACTTGTGTGATGTATGAGCCTTCTGCATTGCCAAACTTCTATGGTCTTTCATTGTTCATATAACGTGGTTCAGACTCTCATCCTTCTCTAAAAACCAGGTGCCACAGAGCTGATTCTGATTTATGTGTTTCAGAGTAGAACTGCTCCAGAGGATTGCAAATGACTGTGGTGATCTTTCAGGAGATTGCCAGACCTTTCTTCTGAGGTACTCTGGGTAGATTCAAACCATCAATCTTTGATTCGTAGCTAAGTGCTAAACAATTTGCAACACCCAGGAACTCCAATCACTATATTGTTGTTATTAAATACCGTTGATTTGATTCCTGCTCATAGCTACCCTGTATGGGGTTTTCAAGGTTTTTTGAATCTTTGCTGGAGCAGAAAGGCTCATCTTTCTCCTACAGAGTACTTTGCAGCCTTGAACTGCAGGTCTCATGGTTTGCAGTCCAGTGCTTATCAAGTCCTTTAAAACAAAAAACAACTGTTCTCAAACTATATAAATGATTAATGAAAAATAAGGCCTCTGATGCATGGCATAAATACACCATCAAACATAACTGACAACACACACATTTTAGAAGACAAAATAGATGACTGGGACTTCCTAATCATTAGACACTTATGCACATGAACAGATTCCACCAAACAAGTGAAAAGATAACCCACAGACAGGAGAAAAAAAATTGACAATGACCTATCAGACAAGGGGTTACTGTCTAAAACTGAGAGAACACTTAATATCGCAATAAGAATACAAATAATCCAATTAAAAAACGAGTACAGGACAT
>NW_006408681.1:7849652-7852694 GCF_000296735.1 Chrysochloris asiatica
AACAATGAGACAGTGTCTCACCCCAGCTTTAATAGAAGAGTTCAAATAAACAACAACAACAAAAAACTACAAATGCTGGGGAGGATGTGGAGAGTAAGGGACCCTCATACATTGCTGCTGCTGGTGGTGGTTATGTGCCCTGGAGTCAGAACTGACTCATAGCGACCATGAACAGGGTTTCCAAGGCTGTAAATCTTTACGGGAACAGAAAGCCTCATCTTTCTCCTGCGGAACAGCTGGTAGTTTCAAACTGCTGACCTTGCGTTTCACAGCCTGATTCATAACCTCTACGCTACCAGAGCACCTTATGCAATGTTAGGATTGTAAAATGGTGCAACTGCTATAGAAAATGGTATAACACTTTCTCAGAAGGTGGTAGTGGTGTGCTGTGCAGTCGGTTCTGACTCATAGCGACCCTGTATTGGATTTCCGAGGCTGTAAATCTTTATGGGAGCGGAAAGCCTCATCTTTCTCAGAAGACAGGAAATCAAAGTGCCATATGACCCAACAAGCTTTCTACTTGGTACATAACCTCAAGAAATAAGAGCCATAGCCCAGATATATGCATGTCTATGTTCACTGCAGCTTTATTCACAACAGGAAACAGACAGAGACAGCCTAGATGCCCATCAGCAGAGGAGTAGCCGAACAAACTTTGGTACCTAGACACAATGGAATATTATGCAACATGGAAGAATAAACTATGAATACGCAAAACACAGCATAATATGGAGGAACCTGGAGGATATTATACTGAGTGATATTAGTTGATTGAAATTATGTGAGACCACTGATGTAAAAAGTCAAGAAATGATTTTTATTCTATAATAAACTTTCAATGATGTTTACCAAAGGCAGGAGAGAAGGCAGAATTACATGCCAATTTGGGTAATGGGGAAGGCAGCTAAGAAGAAAAGGAAGGAAAAGAGAAAGAAGGGAAAAAAGGGAAATTGCTTTCATCTTTTTTTGGGGGGGGGGGTCTGTTTTTATTTTCATGTACTCGAAAGGGAAACAAATGTATTTATTTTCTCATAAAAAAGAGGTTATGCATTAGTTTCATTTGAAACATGAAGGTCAGATTTTTACAGTAGCATCTTCTTTGTTATTTGTGGGGGTTATGTGGTTATGTGCTGTGGAGTCAGTTCCAACTCATAATGACCCTGTATAGGGTTTCTGAGACTGTAACTCTTTAAGGGAACAGAAAGCCTTATCTTTCTTCCATAGAGCAGTTGGTAGATTTGAACTGCTGACCTTGTGATTAGCAGTCCAGATCATAAACCACCACATTACCAGTGTGCCTGTGTTATTACTACCTACTTAATACTGGACAGACAGTCTGACCTCTTATTCCATCTGAATAATTTTATTTTCTTAGATAACATGACATCAATAATAGTGAATTATGACATTCAGAGATTTTTTAAGGACTCCCTTGTATAATAAAGTAATTATTTATTGCTGAAGAATTTAGTAATATATTTATTACTATAAATTTATTATTATAAAAACAATAAATCTTTAATGCTAAAGTAACATAAAATACAAAACATGAAAAAAATGCATGAGAAAAATGAAATATTGATTTGGTGTATCGGGTGTCATGAAGTGCCTTTCTAATGCAGCAGACTGAAATTAATGTTGAAGACTGACTAACTGTGAAGTCTTGGACATGCCTTTTAACCTATGCCTGGTTCTCAGTCCAAGCATACCTCAGAGATTTTATGGTTTCAGTTCCAGGTCACATAAATATTTGGGTTTCTTGGTTCATGTAAGAGTTAAGCTTACACTAGTGTATGTAGTCTATTAAGTGTGCAAGTAGCATTATGAAACAGTTTTAAATAATTTGAAAATCACCAAAAGATGCCACAGAGACACAAAGTGAGCTCACTCTGCTGGGAAAATGTCACCAACAGACATGCTGGCTCAGCACAGGCTTGCCACAAACCTTCGACTGGTAAAAACTGCAATGTCTGCATATAGTGTAATAAAATGATGTGCAATAAAATGAAAACACAAAAAATCTGTTCTCTGTGGCCTTATGTTTCCCATCTGTGTTTAATCACCCCTCACTCACACCTCTCCAATAAGCCACTGTTCCCTTAGCACATGATGCACCTCCATACTTCCATGGTTCTTTTACTCATGCTGTGAACTCTTGACTATATCACCTTTATCTTTCTCTTCCTTTATAGTTCTTTTAAATGTTCCCCCATGGTGCTTTTTAACTATCTTTCCCTCATCCACAAATGTAATTTCCTCTGCAAATTTTTATCCAACACTTTAAACAGATTTTAATCTACTACGGATTCCTGGTGGCGTGACGCTGTAGGATCAGCACTGGATTGTGAACCAAAAAGTTGGCAGTTCAAACCAACCAGTTGCTCCTTGGGAACTTTATACGGGGTAATTATGAGTCAGAACTGACCCGATAGCACTTAACAACAACAATTCTCCCATTAGTAGTCCTGGTGTGGCAACTTGAGTTTAGATGGACTGCTAGTTGAAAAACACTGGAAGATTGGTAGTTCAAACCCACTATCCACTTCTCAGAAACCCTGTACAGGTCACTATAAATTGTGAAGCCAACTCAATGGCACTCAACAACAACAATGCACCTATTGAAGATGTTACGTTCTATCTTAGTATTGTAAGACTTCAGTTCCACAATTATTCATAATCATAAATAGATGGTGGTGGTTATGTGTCATGGAGTCAGTTCCGACTCATAGCCACCCTGCCTAGCATTTCTGAGGCTGTAAATCTTGATGGGAGCAGAAAACCTCATCTTTCTCCTGTGGAACAGCTGGTGTTTTGAACTGCTGACTTTGAGGTTAGCAGCCCAATTTGTAATCACTACACGACCAGAGCTCCTTAAATATTTGGTAGACATAGAATAAACAGAAAAGGTTTACAGGTAAGAGAGAATCCTTATACATAGCATAGCTTCCATTTGAGACATAAAAATATAACAGGTAATTTCAATATTATGTGACTAACTGTAAACAACATTGAGAAGTATGAGTATTCCAGAACACTTAATTG
>NW_006408681.1:7853454-7860688 GCF_000296735.1 Chrysochloris asiatica
GTCGCTGGAGAAGGATCTCATGTTTGCTAAGGTGGAGGGTCAGAGAAAAAGAGAAAGACCCCCAGCAAGATGGATTGGCCAAGTGGCAACATCGATAGATTCAAGTGTGGCAACAGTAGTGAGGTTGGCCCAGGATCAGGCAGTGTTTTGTTCTGCTGTGCATAGGGTCACTATGAGTCGCTACCGACTCAATGGCACCTAAGAACAACAACAAATACTTTAATCTCTCTGTTTTTTCTACCTATTTCTCAAAAGCCCTTGACCATTTTGTTATTGTTCCATCAGTCAGCAAAAGCCAGTCTCCACTTACATATACTCTAGAGTAGAGGTGGGTGAAGTTGTATAAAGATAAGATATTTAGCACCTCTCATGTTTTAGACCCTTTCACAAATTGTATTTAATCATCAAAATAACCCTTTGGCAGACATTTCATCTCCATTTAAAGACAAAAAAAACTGAAGCTCACAAAGATTCATGGTAAGAGGCCAAACAGCAGTCAGAACCTACATTTCCTTAAATTAAGTTCCATGTTGTTTCCACTATCTCATAGCCACTTCTCGGAATAGCTCTGATCTAGAGTGTGCCCTCAAGGTTTGTTTCAGCCAAGTCAACATCATCAAAAGACTTAAAAAACTCCAAAGGCTACAAAATCTTGCAAGAGCCTAAGCATTTCTTCAGGTGAGGGGAGGGGCAATGAGCCAAGTGACCACCAACATTGTTCATTAGCACAATTCTCATTCTCTTACCTTATTATTACAGCAGCCAACTTGGAACAGCTGTCAATCCTGCCAAACCCAGTGCAGTTCATTGTCCCACTGCCCAGGCAAGCTGCCTTCCTGGTAATTCCATCCCTTGAATGCCTTACAGCTGGAGAAGAATAAGAAGTCTCCTCTCAGCTTACAGAGGACAAAGAAAAGCAGATACATTGGCTGCGGGGAGAGGGCACTCTGGAGGAATCTTCCGCAACACACCATCTGTTTCCCCTAAATTGTTATTCCTGGTCCCATTATTCAATCAGTCATATGAAGCATAAAACATAATGATCATCCCCTTCTAGATACGTATGTGGCCTCCACACCCAAGCCTTTCAGCATCAACATTCAGTACTCATCACTTTTTATTTGTCCAAACATTTTTGCATGGGCCTGGAGCATGTGACTTCACTGGAATGGTTAATTTCAGTTTTCATTTAACTTTGATAACTGTTTTTAAAGAGAAAAAAAAATAATTTGAGACTTCACCTGACCTCTTCTGAGGTTTTATATAGTCTTAAGAAAGAGGAACTATCCATCCATCCATCTCTAAGTCATTGATACATTAGTATTTGGAAGTGATTTAAACCATGAGCTTTGACAGCCCAGTGGCCTGGGCTCTAACCCTGGCTCCTCCACTTAATAGTTATTGGACAAACTATTTGGTAACACTTTTAAACACAGATATTATGAATATGTTGATAATGCCTGTTTGTAATGTGAAAATCAACTGGGAAATGTATAACTAGATTAAGCATGATACCCTTCAGAGAGTGTGTAATCAGTGACAACTATTGCTGCATGTGTCACTGTATACTGGTCTGCCACTGAATGGGTTCTTAGGAGCCAGAAATGAATAAGATTCTATCCTTGGCTTCAGGGATGATGGATAATTACAAAAAGAGGGTAGATGTAAAATTATAATTCAGGAAGTGCTGAGATAGAGATACAGAGATGACCCACATAAGGAAGTAAATCACTTTAGTCTGAGAATATCCTCCCCTGTCCTCCTCCAGTATCTTCTTCTTATCCTATCACAGTGTGTTAATGCTTTAATAAAATAGTTTAAACATAGCAGAGAACATTGAGCTCTTTGAGGGTACGAGTTTTGTCTTTTCTATCCTACATTTTCCTAAACACTTACTGTCTACCACACAGACTAGATAGAAGGTTCTCAGTCAATACTGGACACATGAATGAATGGTGGGAGATAAGACATGAAGCATGTTCTGGGTCTAATAAAGACATTATGTAGGTTTGGAAAGGTTTATACAAAGCTAAGGTAAAATCCTGTGGTCCAGTGCTTATCCTACAGTCCACACCCCTCCCATAAGCAGGCTCCTAAACTTCCAGGTCCCTAGCTCTGGTAGCGTAGTGGTTACGAATCGGGCTGCGAACCTTAAGGTCAGCGGTTCGAAACTACCAGCCGCTCCGCGGGAGAAAGATGAGGCTTTCTACTCCCATAAGAATTTACACCCTCGGAAACCCTGTACAGGGTCACTATGGGTCGGAACCGACTCAACGGCACTTAACAACAACAACAACAACACCCTATATGGGGAGTCCTGGTGTGGCACTGTGGGTTAATGCACCAGACTGCAAAGCCATTTGAACTGCAAGGTCAGCAGTTCAAGCTCACCAGCTGCTCCTCAGAAACCCTATACAGGGTCACTATGGGTCGGAACCGACTCAACGGCACTAAACAACAACAACCCCCTCCCCCATACAGGGTTGCTATGGGTCAGAACTGACTCGATGATGGCACTTAACAACAACAACTTGGTAAGATAGCAAGTAAGGGATCGGGAAATTTAGGAGCCTACTTATGAGATGAATGTGGACTGTAGGATAAGCACTGGGCCACAAAGTTGGTTTGAACCATGAGTTCGACAATTCAAACTTACCAGTCTTTCCTGAGAAATTCTATCCAGGGTCACTATGAGTCAGAACCAACTCAACAGCACTTAATAAAAACAACAGTGTGCTAGAGTTTTACAGTCAGAAAGACTGTAAAAACTGTGTGGAGGTCATGCCTGACTTCCTCTGGCTTCACAAGAGGGAAGGTGAATCAAACTCAAAATCAGTCCAAGGCCATTTGTTATGAAGTAAAGGTCAGATGTGCCTCTACCCTACAACTTTCTTCTCCCTATTCTAGCATCAGTCTTCCCTCCCACAACACTGCTTTACATTTGGGTTTGATAATCCATTGTAATGGCCACATAGAACTCAGAAGTGAACAGAGTGAGTGAACAGAAACAACTCAGAATGCAACAGTTTTCCAGTCAGGAACACTTCTTGTCTGCCATAATGCAGGCATGCCTTGCTCATGTCTTCTGCCTCTCAGTCATGCGGCCCCTTGGCCTCTGCCCAGCTTTGTAAAGCTTCTTTAGCCAGTCTGTGAATGCGCAAAGGGCACATTCTGGAAGCCAGCCTCCTACCTGTAAGCACTGAGCTTTACTCAGTCCATGTGCCTGAAATCCTGCAGCTACTCTGTCTCTATGCTGCTGCCTCTGCCTCTGCCTCTGCCTCTGCTGTTGCACTTTCCAGCTAGGGCTCCCACGCTCCACTAGTGTTCTTCTTTCTTGATGGTCCTGTGATCATCTGTTCCTGCTTCTGAGACAGCTCCTTTTAAACCTTGGCAGATGGCAAAACTAACCAATCCGAGCATTAGAGTCCTGCACACCCTAATTGCATGGTCTCTCATTTGGTGGGAATTAAGAAAACTTTGGAAAGAAAAGCCAAATCAAGTACATTCAAGGCACCACAGACCTTCAATGAGATGGGTTGCCACAGTGACTGTCAACAATGGGCTCAAACACAAGAACAATTGTGAGGCTGGCTCAGGGCCAGGCAGTGTTTCATTTTGTGCATAAAGTTGCTACGAGTCATAATGGACTACATGGCACCTAACAAGAAGTATGCTAGCACAAACAGATTGATCTTCATCATGTAAATCTACTGAAAGTTTTAGAAGATTGAAAAAAACAACAAAATAAATGTTTAAATTTTTATTTAAATATGATGCTTAAGATACAAAGGAAAAGCATGGAGAAAACA
The DNA here is from genome assembly GCF_000296735.1 of Chrysochloris asiatica. Taxonomy (NCBI): domain Eukaryota; kingdom Metazoa; phylum Chordata; class Mammalia; order Afrosoricida; family Chrysochloridae; genus Chrysochloris; species Chrysochloris asiatica. Next base: position 7,857,264 of record NW_006408681.1, read on the forward strand.
GACCAGTTCGGGCTGTTTTTTTTTGTTGTTGTTGTTGTTGTTAGGTGCCATTAAGTCCGTTCTGACTCATAGCAACCCTGTATAGAGTTTCTGAGGAGCAGCTGATGGGTTTGAACTGCCAACTCCCAGAAATGAGCTGATAGAGATCTGAGTTAAAGTGATGAGAAAAGAAAAAAGGACAATTTTGAAGTGATCTCTTAGAGAGGGGTGTGACAGGACTTGGTAACTAACTGGGTATGACTGCAAGGAAAGTGGGAGGTTCAAGTTTTAGTCTGACAATTAGACTTGTAAAGAGTGGACCATGACCACCTCTCCCTTCAGAAGATTTCCAAACTAAAAGGCTGCCTTTGATTTCACTGTTGTTCATCTGCCTGGCCCTTATTTTGGACAAGAGCAGAGAATGTTTCTAACAGAAAAGTGAAGATAGAAATGCAGGCCATGATGTTGAGAAACAGGTCACCTTTGTCTCATTTCTAGGAAGAGCCATCTTTCCATCCACCTTTCCATCCACCTTTCCATCCACCTTTCCATCCATCTACCATCTAACATGACTGATGATATGGAACTTTTCCATTGTCTCTTTCCGCAGATGTAGTCAATTTAATTTCTATGTATTCCATCTGATGAGGTCCATGTGTATAGTCATCTCTTATGCTGTCTAAAGAAGCTACTTGAAATGAACAAATCATTGATTTTGCAGAATTCTATCATGTATTCTCCAGCATCACTTCTATCACAAAGGCCAAATTTTTCAACTACTGATCCTTCCTCTTTGCTCCCAACCTTTGCATTCCAATCACCAGTAATAATGATCAATGCATCTTGATTGCATATTTAATTAATTTCATATTGAAGAAGTTGGTAGAATTCTTTTATTTTATCCTCACTGGCTTTTGTGGTGGGTGCATAAATTTGAATAATAGTGGTATTAACTGGGCTTCCCTGTACGCACATGGATATTATCCTATCACAGACAGCATTATACCTCATGACTGATCTGGATATGTTCTTTTTGACAATGAATACACCACCATTCCTCTTCAATTTGTCATTTCCGGCATAGTAAACCATGTTGTCATCAGATTCAAAATGGCCAATACCTGTCCATTGCAGCTCACTAATGCCTAAGGTATCAATATTTATGTGTTCCATTTCATTTTTGACAACTTCCAATTTTCCCAGATTCATACTTCATACATTCCATGTTCCAATTTTCAATGGATGTTTACAGCTGTTTCTCTTCATTTTGAGTTGTGGCCCATCAGCAAATGAAGGTCCCACGGGCTTTACTCCATTCGCATCATCATGGTTAACTCTACTTTGAGGAGGTAGCTCTTCCCCAGTCTCATTTTGAGTGCCGTCAAACCTGAGGGGTTATTTTCTGGCACTATATCTGACAGTGCTTCTCTGCTATTCATAAGGTTTTCAGTGATTAAATATTCAGAAGTAGTTCATCACTCCTTCTTCCTAGTCTGTCTCCATCTGGAAGCTCATCTGAAACCTGTGCACCATGGATGACCCTGCTGAAATTTAAAATACCAGTGGCATAGCTTTCAGAATCACAGCAACTCACAAGCCACCACAGTACAACAAACTGACAGACAAAGGGTGGTCTAACATACTACCCATCTAACATCTAACATACTACCAACCTAAAATCCATCTACCCATCTAACATACAGATGTGGCACTGTGGGTTAATGCACGGGACTGCAGTCACTTTAAACAGCAAGGTCAGTGGTTCAAGCTCACCAGCTACTCTTCGGAAACTCTATGCAGGGTAGCTATGGGCCAGATCCGACTCAATGGCATTTAACAACAACAAGAACAACACAGATTTGTTGCATACCTACCTCTGGCCAAGTACTCTTCTGATTTTTAAATATTCCATAATAAGAGCAGTTTGCTGCTCCCTATGAGTCACACGACTACAATAGCAACTGTATCAAGTACAGAATGATCTTAAATTTTTTTTTTTATTACATTGATTAGTTCTGTTTCTTCATGGGGACAGCAATAAATTGTTCTTTTAAATTTAGCTTTGAGACACTATAATTTCAGTTCTAAGTGCAGAAACTAAACTGCTTTCACGGATAGCAAAATGATGGCAGTATCCTGGTGCTAAAATACAAACACAAGCTCAAATACAATGAACCATTACATTGCCCTGTAGGAACTATATGTCCATACTGAGAAGAGCAAGTGTGCTTTGTGAGCAATATACCTAAATCACTCAACCAGATCCCTCTTTCTATCTATAAAACAGAGATGATACTACGTTCCTTGCCTAACTAACCATGTTGGTGGAAGTATCAAAAGAGATTTCTACGAATCTACTATCTAAATGGAGTGTTTTTCCATCATTGTATTTTTTTTTTCTTTTGAGAATCCATGAGTGATGCAAATGGTTATTAACACTCTCATCTGTTCACCAAAACGTTATAAGTTTGAGCTCACCCAAGAGCACCCAGAAGCTTTGATTGCAATCTATTTCCCTGTGGACAACAGTTCTATACTGATACACATGGATCACCATGAGTGGGAGTCAACTCCACAGCAAATGGTTTATTGGTCAAGAATGTTCTCTGAGCCATTCTTGATCCATTGTACAGTGTGAGGCTAACAGTGTTCATCTAGAGAAAAGTTAAATCAACAACCTAATCGGCTATTATCTAGCTTATTTCCCTTAAACTAGATGGTTAACCTTTCAGTTTTCTCATCCATAAAATAGAGATGACCACAATTTTGTTGTTGTTGTTAGATGCCATCGAGTCGGTGTTGACTCATAGAGACCCTATGCACAAGAAAACGAAACACTGCCCGGTCCTGAGCCAACTTCACAATTGTTGCCATGCTTGAGCCTATTGTTGCTGCGACTTTGCCAATCCATCTATCTGGGGGTCTTCCTGTTTTTCTCTGACCCTCCGCCTTACCAAACATGATATCCTTCTCCAGTGACTGGTCCCTCCTGACAATATGTCTGAAGTGTGAGAGATGAAGTTTGTCATCCTGGTCTCCAAGGAGCACTCTGACTGCACTTATTCCAACACACATCTGTTGGTTTTTTTGGCAACCCATGGCACTTTCAATATTCTCCTACAACACTATAACTGAAAAGCATCAATTCTTCTATGATCTTCCTTATTCACTGTCCAGCTTTTGCATGCATATGTTGTTATTATTGTTAGGTGCCATCAAGTCGGTACTGACCCATAGTGACCTTATGCACAGCAGAATGAAACACTGCCCGATCATGAGCCAACCTCAATACTGTTGCTACACTTGAGTCCATGGATGCTGCCACTTGGCCAGTCCATCTCGTTGGGAGTCCTCCTCTTTTTCTCTGACCCTCCACCTTACCAAACATGAGATCCTTCTCCAGTGACTGGTCCCTCCGGACAATATGTCCGAAGTATGAGAGACAA
>NW_006408681.1:7866057-7869467 GCF_000296735.1 Chrysochloris asiatica
CAGGGTTGTAACTCATGACTGATCTGGATATGTTCTTTTTGACAATGAATGCAACACTATTCCTCTTCAATTTGTCCACAATATCTGATCTAAAATATTGTTGTAAGCCCCAAAGGCTCCCACCCACTCATTAAATCCATCAGCCTAAAAAAATACTTTTCCTGTGTTTCTGGTTTCAACAAGAATTTCACTTCTAGTTATTATTTTCCTGGATCTCCACCCTTCACCAGGGAGTCTAAACTATTTTTCCTCTCATATCTCAACCAACATTTTTATCAGACTCCTGAAAATACACTTTCATTTATTTTTTATCTTCCTGAGTAGTGTAGGTCCCTTGCCTTGTCCTATGATGCTCATTTGACATTGTAGGCCTAGCAACTGTGGTTAAATGTCATCGAGTTGGTGCTAGCTTATAGTGACCCTGTATAGGGTCTCTGACGAGTGGCTGTTGGGTTTGAACTTCCTATTGTGTGGTTCAAACTGACATTGCGGTCTGGTGTTTATCCTGTAGTGCCAAACAAGGACTCCTGTGGCTAATGCCCACAAAAAGTTGGTGTTTAATAAATGTTTGCTGAAATAAATGACTATAAAGATATCTATGACAATGCTTTATACACCACAGGTTAGCAGTTATTAGTAATTCTGAATCATATATGTTAAATCTTATAGTATGGATGAATTCATAGCAAAACAAGCATGAGAATAATTGATTTGATTAGGAAACCAAGGACTTTGATAATCTCTGTAACTCAGTGTTCCTCAACTGGGCAATTTTTGTTCCCAGGGGTCATTGGTTTTTCACAACTGTGGATAGCATTACTAGAAGCTAGTGGGTAGATGCTGTTGACCATTCTACAGTGCATTAATAATAGAAGATCTTCTCATAACAATTATTTGGCTCAAAATGTCAATACTGCCAAAGTTGAGAGAAACTCTGCCCTAACTTCTTTTAATTAGAGGATGTTTTGTCTTAATTAGAGGTCCTTCTGATAAATTGGCATTTCATAAATCTGTTTGGCATTCACCATTATTCACAGAAGGAACTGTAATTGTTTCATAGACTATCACTTTTACAAAGGGGGTTTTACTGAAGTTTGCTCATGATCAGTATTGTCAAGATCGCTAGTCAATAATGCTTTCAATGCTTTCCATCTTGTAGTAGACTCCAGTCTGGTTAGTGGAAACAAATTCTTATAAAAGCTGAAGGAGAAGCAAGATTTTTCTTACTCAAAGCTAAAGAAGATTAATTATCACAAAACTGTTTCCGCAAGGACTATGGCATATGGAGAACTACCATCATTTCTTAAAAATATATATATACTTTTCTTAGTTTTTCTGTTTTAATTTTTTTTCAAAGTGACTTTCATTTTCCTCATAAAACTAAAACCTTACTTGGCCTTACCCCAGTAACTTAACCAATACCTCTTCTGCCTCAATTCCCATTTCTACATTCCAGCCACACAAGCCCTGTCTTAATTCCTGAATATTATGCCCACTCCTCTTTCAGGAATATCTGCTTGTTGTCTGGGTGACTACTATCTATCAATCAGACCTCAGCTTAAATATCATTTTCTACATAGGGTCCCAATTTCGATTTTTCTTTTGTAGCCTGTCTATTCTCCGTAATACTACCCAAATCCATAAATCCCATTGCCATTGAGTCCATTTTGATTCATAACAACCCAACCCTAGAGGACAGAGTAGAATGGTCTCATAGGGTTTCCAAGGCTGCAATCTTTACAAGAGCTGTCTGTTAAAAATCTTTCTTCTGAGGAGTAGCTGGTGGGTTTGAGCTTTTCAGTTAGCAGTGAAATGCTTAACCCCTATGCCACCAGAACAATCTATACTTATCATTTATTGTTGTAAAGTGCCATTGAGTCAGTTGGACTCATGTGTATGGTTTCCAAGACTGTGTTTGTGGAAGCACAAAGATTTTTCCCAAGGAGTGACTGGTGGGCTTAAATCATGATCTTTTGATTCATAGTCCAGTGCTTATCCTACAGAGCCACTGTGCTCCCCATACTGTTGTTAAGTGCCATTGAGTCAGTTCTGCCTCAAAACAAACCTGTATAGTATTTCCAAGAAACAACTGGTGGGTTTGAACTGCCAACCTTTCAGGTTAGCAATCTTTTGCACAGCCTATCATAGCAATTATTATTTATCATTAAATAATTTCTCTAATTCATGGTCTAGACAACAGGGATTATTTCTGTTTCTTCAAGCAAACCTGTCATGTGCACTTGGGACACAATAAGAACATAGTAAATTGATTAGAAAGGAAAAAAAAAAAAAAAAACTCTTTAGAAACATTTCAAGTTTAAATGAGGTTTGACAAGTATTCCCTAATTCAGAATCTAAGCATCTTACAAACAGAACACAGGAAGACACTGGTGGTGGTGGTTGTGTGCCTTGGAGTTGATTCTGACTCATAGTGACCCTGTATATGGTTTCGGAGGCTGTAAATCTTTAAGACAGCAGAAAGCCTCATTTTTCTCCCATGGAATGGCTGGTAGTTTTGAACTCTTGACCTTGAGCTTAGCAGCCCAACTCGTAATCACTACACTACCAGAAGTCCTTCAGAAAGACACTACAAGTGTATAAAACCCAGATCATATGCAAACTAGGACTATCATATGTTTCCTTCTACACTACACCACCACCAGTGTCTTTCTGTGTTCTTTTTATAAGATACTTAGATTCTGAATTAGGGAATACTTGTCAAACCTCATTCTCTACCTAGTTTGATATAACAGGGAGAAAGTTACTTTTTCAATTAGAAATAAAAATAGTAAATTGCAAGAATATTTAAAAATTTCTGGGAAGCTGTATAAAAACACAATAAAACTAATGAGAAATCGTTTTTTAAATGTGATAATGGATAATTTAATATTTCGAAATTATCAGTTCTTCACAAAACAATTTATAGGTTTGTGTAATTCTTTTTGAAATCCCAGTGGTATTTTTTTTTTACTTATTAAAATTGTTCAGGTACTCATTTGGACTACTTCACAGTAAAAATAGATCAGGGAATTTTGAAAATGATCTACTAAATATTAAAACGTGCTGTTTTGTATCAATGTAGCACTATGATAGAAATAAAAAGGCAGAACAATGACATATAACAGGCCAGAAATAGATTCAAGTGTGTATATTTTAAAAATTGGTAGATGATAAAGAAACTATAGAAACCAACGAGAAAAAGTAGATTATTTCACAAATGGACAAAGTCAAGTTATGTCATCGCTTGCTATATATAAAAATAAATTTTAGTGGGTAACAACTTAAAACATAAAAAAGAAGCAATAAATGAAGAAAACAGAGCAAAATCTAAATTATCCCTTATAGTTTTTCTTTGAATGTTGACTTTCTGAACCCAAACCCATGGAAGAAACCTCAAAGAAATAAACCAC
>NW_006408681.1:7870687-7879871 GCF_000296735.1 Chrysochloris asiatica
GTAGCTCCACTCTCCTCTTCGAGTCCTCCATGGCCACGCCACTGACTCTGGGCCCAAGAGACCCCTATAACATAAACTTTTGAGCAATAATATTTTCATGAAATATTTAGTAAAGTGGGAACATGCCACTGATACAAAATTGATTGAAATTTAACAATATTCATCCTGTGGAGGCTGGATAGTCCTTATGAGGAGGTCTAATGTGGTGCTGCAGGATAATGCACTGGACTTCAAGATCAGTTTGAGCTGCAAGGTCAGGGGTTCAAACCCACCAGCTATTCCTAGGAAACCCTATACAGGGTCACTATGAGTCAAAACCAACTTGAGGGCACTTAACAACAACAACAACAGACAAAATAAATTTTCAATAGCTACCTATCCCAGTTTGTGCCTAAAACCTTCAAGACAGAAAAGCTTTGAATGGCTGATATAGTTTGTGTTGGTTTCTCTTTGTGCCTTTTAGTCCTAGCTAGAATCTGGAGTCAGAATAAAAACAATGTGGGATCACAAATTGTTTTGAAGAAGACATGGGGACCAGAGGAAAGTGTAATGCTCCTTCTTCATCTCACCTATGCCCCAAACTCCCCAACCCCTTCTCTCTGTTTGTACTGAAACAGAGAATGGCACCGGGATTGTGACAACAGATTTTTACATACTTCATACTTATCTTCTCCCTCTCCTTCTCCCCCTCTTCCCTGTTTCAGGCAGAACTTTTCTCCTAATCCTGGGTCTTTTTACAAATAGCTTCTTGAGCATTGACTTAAAATGGAAAGTAAAAGAGTATTCAAATTTTTCACTAGGACCTTGTTGCTAAGCAACCATTTCCTTTGTCTCAAAGTATATGGAATATGACATTGTTTAGCATGTGTTTTCAGGCCTCTCTTTAACACAAAGGAAGCAAAGGGGGGATGCAGGGAGAAGCTGAGGTAAGAGGTGGTAGTATAGAAACCTTTAGACTGAAAAATGTAGACATAATACAAGGGGAAGAAAACACAAAAATATTTTAAAAGCCCACCATGAGTTTTTCAGCCCACCACCACCACATGGTGCCAAAAACTTCAAAATGGAACATTTCTTTTATTGGCACATTTTTTTGTTATAACAAACATATGGTTATAAGCACATTTGTACCTTCACTATGATCTGCATATTTCCTCTCTACAGGAAAATTGAAATGTACTGTTGACATCTTTTTATAGCCATATAATAAGAAAGCAAGCAAAAAAACTAAATCATTGGACTTGCTTTCAAGATACCACAGGCACCAACAAACTTCTCAAGTTGTTTATATTCACAAGAATTGGGGATCTCAACTTGTGCACCTGCCTTTGTAGTCTCAGAAAGCTGGTAGAGTGGCCACAAATCAGAACAAACAATCATGGTCTATTGGCCTGGACAAGCTCACATTCACTTTCTATCTCACTTTCAAAAGGCACATGTCTTGTATTTTGTTGGGGGCAAATAAACCCTTAGTGGGCAGCTTTTTCTAAGAAATGGAACCTAAGCAGTAGGTATATGAACAAACCTATACAGATAGAAGAGTCCTGGTGTGGTGCTGTGGATTAATGCACGGGACTGCAAAATCAGTTTGAACCTCAAGGTCGGCAGTTCAAGCTCACCCACTGCTCCTTGTGTTACAGCAGTTTTAGATTCTAGAGTGTCACAGCAGCCCTGGGCCTGAGAGTGTCACAGCAGCTCTTGATCCATCATCAAAGAAACTGAGGCCACTCAGAGAAGTGAAGCAGAGTTTCAAATTTTATTAAGCCAGCTGGCTCAGAGGAGCTAATTTCTCCAGATTCTGAGCATCAGAATGCAGGTTAACAGACTAATATGGGTCAGAATTGGGGAGGGGTTAGGTTTCAGACCTGTTTGAAGACAGGAGGGAAACCAGAGGATTGGTCACACTCAGTAACCTGATTAACATTCTAACAACTCCTCGGTGGAGAGGGCAGTGAATGTTTTTACCTTTTCCTGTTCACTGGAAACCCTATACAGGGTCACTATGGGTCAGAACTGGCTTCATGGCATTTAACAACAACATAGAGATAGAGACTTTTCATTCCTTTTGCTGCCTAGGGTGTTGTAGAGAAAACTTGCCTCACCATCAAAATCATATACAATCCAACAATCGGGATGAGTTTAGGAACAAGAGGGTGAAGAAGGGGAAAGAGGGTGGAGAGGATAGATTAGGACCTAAGTAAGATTTTCTCTATACCTGGTCTAGCTGACTCATCAGAGATTGCATTGGGTTTAGGGTTCAAGAACCAACTCAGCATTGAACTAACACTTTTTCAGTCAACAAAGCTTTTCTTTTTCTTTTTTTTTTTCTGCATGTGTATTTCCCTCTAGGGTCATGAAGAGAGGGATGGCTGATTAAGTTCAAGTTCCCAAGTTCTCTGACCAAGTGCATGTTAACGACATCATGATTTCTAACACATGACAGCGAAAAGAACTTGAGGGCATCCAGAGATTTTGGATCTCTCCCTGACTATACCATGAATAAATAAGACCACCAGTGATGTTTATTTATCCTTTCTTTCTCTCTTCTTTTAAATTAAAATCAATCAGACCTGCAGAAGCAAATATAAAACATATTTTGAAAATTTCAATAATTATAATAAAATAAACAACCATGTACTTAATACATGGATTAGAAAATGCCTAATATTTGGATTGGAGTCCTGGTATGGTGCTGTGAGTTAAGGCACTAGACTACCAAGCTGCTCCTTAGAAACCTGGACAGGTTGGAACCAACTCAATGGCACTTAACAACAACAATATTTGGATTAAGAATCAAAAAATGTCAACCTTTTTAGAAATTTTCACAAGTCGGGCTGCTAACCTCAAGGGCAGCAGTTTGAAACTACCAGCTGGTAGTATTTGCCATTGCTTTCTAAATCGAAAATTCCAATTCTCTGGAGTTTCACAAGCAAGCAAAATATTTCCATCAGGTCATAGAGTTCAGGTCACAATCTCTGAGAGGAAACAAAATATAGATTAATTATGTTAAAGCTGTTGTTGTGTGTTATTGAGCTGATTCTTACTCATAGCTGTCCCATGTAATAGAGTAGAACTGTCCCCATAGGATTTCCTAGGCTATAATCTTTAGATAATGCGTAGTGATTACAAGTCACGCTGCCAACCTCAAGGTCAGCAGTTCAAAACTACCAGCAGTTCCACGGGAGAAAGATGAGGCGTTCTGCTCCCGTAGAGATTTACAGCCTTGGAAACCCTGTGCAGGGTCACTATGAGTCGGAGCCGACTCCACGGTACTTAACAACAACAATTTTTAGAAGGGAGTCCTGGTGTGGTGCTGTGGGTTAATGCACCAGACTGCAAAGCCACTTGAACTGCAAGGTTGGAAGTTCAAGCTCACCAGATGCTCCTTGGAAACCCTATACAGGATTGCTATGGGTTGGAACTGACTGGATGGCACTTAACAATCTTTATAAGGACTCCTGGTGTGGTACTGTGGGTTAACGCCCTGTACTGCAAAGTCAGTTTGAACCACAATGCTGGCAGTTCAAGCTCACCAGCCACTCCTCAGAAACCCTATACAGGATCACTATGGGTTGGAAGTAACTCAATTGTACTTAACAACAGTCGCTATATAACAGCAGATTACTAGGGGTTTGTCCTGTGGAGCAGATGAATGAGTTCAAACATTCCAGTTAAGAATCAAGCACTTAACTGCTGTGTTCCGGGGCTACAGTTTTTACTCCTTTTCACTTTAAGACTTTTCATTTAACCAACCCAATTTGGAATCTTCTTTCTCTTACAGGAAGTTTGCCCTGTATAAAAGCAAATTAACTACTTGAATACACACTATATTCATTTTGTCAGCCTTGATTATTTTAAAAAACACAATCATGTGGGAAACTGATTAAAGTATAGATTCTAACTCAAGAGGCCTGGTGTAGGATCTGAGGTCTTGTGTTTTTTTATGGGCTCCCAGGGGATGCCACTGTTTCTGCTCTGGCCCCAAAATTTGAGTAGGAAGGCTGGGAGCATGAATGCAATTCTCTCTACAAAGATCACAATTGTTTATCTGTCTCCTCTATAGCAGACTTTCCTTATGTAGACTGTTGCTATTGATTCTTTCATTCAGTAATAAATGTTTATGGAATGTATACTCAATTATAAGCATTCTATGTGACTCTGTCACTTGCCTGCTCTACCTGGTATTCTTTTTCCTTCATGCATGGGATTGCAACTTGAAGTGTCTTCCTCTTAAACCATTGGAGCTGAGTCTTTGTCCTCACAATTTACATCCCTTTTCCATGTAGATTTTTCAGAGGACTTCACACTGCAAAGAATCTCTCCCTTTGTCTTTCCATGAAAATAATTATCAGTTGAGCTGATCCTTTGTCAGAATGGAAGTTGTGGAATTTTATTTGGAAAATATGGTGGCAGTGTAGAACATTTGGCCACCATTCTGGGGCTGTCATCATCATCCCCTGTGCTCCTTGATTATTCTTTCTACTCTGTAGCTTCACTGTGATTCTTGATTTGCCAGAACAAGGACAGATGAGGATTCTGAGAGCTCTATTAGCCTTCCTTGACTGTCTGACTCCTTGTGACAGCCTTCAAGACTTAAAGTTCTTTGTGTTCTCAGATGGCAGATGAGCAGGGTTACCCTGCTGATTGAATGCCCTTGGTGACCAGCAAGCCCTGCAGTAATAACTGAGAGTGCTTGATATTGACTAAGATGTCACTGGCTTCTTCCCCCTTATCAACAGACAAGTGCTTTGATCTTGAGAATTACTTTTATAAATTTTTTCTTTTTTTTTTGATCTTCCAAATCATTGTAAAGGTTCGCCAATTGGCATCAATTAACATCAAAGTGATTACTTTGAGAGCCCCACAGGAGTCCATAGCTCTATAGAAGATGTCAGGGTTTCAGGCAGCCACTTTCTATAGCTTCTCTTTCTGTGGAGCTACTGAACCCGAGTGCAGTTGTGCAGCCTGCCTGTGTATTTGGTGTCAACCAGGGAGTAAACCTAGCAATAGCTTGTTCTTCAGCCTGAAACAGCCTCAGGAACCTGAAGTGCAGTTTCCATTTCTTAAAACCTATCCATGTCTCCTCAATGTACACAGGAAAAATTTACAATAGACTATTTCTTTCATCTACCTTTCTTTCTAGCTCATCTTATGCCATTTCTATGTGCCTGCTCTGGTCTAGACCTATTAGCCTAATTCAATAATATTGCATTCTACTCCTTTTCCCTCATTAAAATCCTTCAGGGAAATTTCCTCAGGTGAACTTGATTTCTCTTTCCTCCCAGTATGGCACTGTGGGTTAATGCGTCAGACTGCAAAGTCATTTCAACTGCAAGGTTGGCAGCTCAAGCTCACAAGTTGCCCCTTGAAAACCCTATACAGGGTCACTATGGGTCGGAACTGACTTGATGGCACTTAACCACAACAACAACGTTCTCATAGCATATTCATTACATTCATATTTTACATGTCAAGTTTATATCACTGTGAGCTTGCTCTGCCTTCCTCCCTTTCTTTCTCTCATAGTTCTTTTTTCTTTTTGAAAGATGGACAGTTCCCTTTTAATAGGAGAGACTCTACTCATCCACAGCCCTACTTCCTTCTAATCTACTAGTTTTTCTTTTTGGCTCCTTCCCAGTGTGCCCTCTCCTGCTCCCCCACTGGCCACCTTCACGTCACCTTCACAACAGAATTCTGGAATCTGGGCTGAGAATTACTCCAAAACAAAATAAAATAAGAACCCAGGAAACTTGCACATTCTCCTCATCAACTAGAAACCCTAGACCAGGAAGGCTGCCCTCCCATAGCACTGAGACTCAGACCTACAGTCTTCAAATTAATGTGCTGGACCACAAGGTCAATTTATACCACAAGGTCAGCAGTTCAAACCTACCAGCCGCTCCTCAGAAACCTTACACAGGGTTGTTATGGGTCAGAACCTATACAATAGCATTTAACAACAGCAACAACAACATCATGCCTATTAAAATGCAAGTGTTCACTTATTCTTAATCAAGTATCCATTAAACACATTGCCACCCAGTGTTCCCACTCATAGTGACCTTATATACTGCTGTGCTAAAATTTCAGGCAGCCATGTTCCTGAAGAAAACTGAAACATCTTCAAACAATGTTGGGACTGAGACATTGTGGTGAAGCGAATTACTTAATAAAGTCCTTCTAGCTATAGTCCTTGAAATTTCCACCAAATGCCTGGGTAGTAATACGTACATATGAGGTGATTATGGCCAACCAAGAGGATTAGATAGCCTGCTAATAATGTAAATAAGGTACACAGAACCTTTGTGGAGGTTTGTTGGTGGTGGTGGTGGTAAGTGGCATCAAGTCATTTCCCACCCTGTATAGGGTTTCGGATGGAGCTCTGGTAGCATAGTGGTTATGAGTCGGGCTGCTAGCCTCAAGGTCAGCTAGTTCAAAACTACCAGCAGTTCTGCAGTAGAAAGATGAGGCTTTCTGCTCCCATAAAGATTTACAGCCTTGGAAACCCTATACAGGGTGGCTATGAGTCTGAATCGATTCCACGGCACACCACCACAATAGGGTTTTGGAGGAGAGTCTGGTGAGCTTGAATCGCCAACCTTGCCATTCAAACTGACTTTGCAGTCCATTGTATTAACCCACAGCACCACACCAGTATGTTAGATAGGTAGATGGAACCCTATCACGGGAATTGGTCAATTTTACCATCTTGCTAAGTTTAAAATGAGCCATCCAGAGGTAGAAAGGAAGACCTTACAACCATAAGAAAGAAAACTGAGTGAGTCCTTTGGACCCACTTAATGACAACAACATGCCAATCCAATTTAGAAAGGAGACTGAATGTTGTCAAGTGTAGACCAGTTTGGAATTTAGGCAGAAGGGTCCTGCATTTTAGATTTGGGTTGTTCTGCTTGCCCATCCATAAGGCTTCCTTGCAATGTCATCTTGTTTCAAGTCCTTGAGAGGAAAGCCTATGAACACCCAAAGCATGCAGTGCAGTTGGCCCATGAGAGAAACCACCAGAAAGCCAGGCAACATGTCTACAGTGGATCCAGAGCTTAAGTAGTGGAGTTCAAGTTCAAGTTGAAGGTGAAATGACAATACCCCAAATTGGACCTTAATACACTCAGGATTTTATGATGACCCAGAGATTTCTACAATATGCAATAACTTGCATTTGGACAATCTGAGAATCTCTTTTTTAGCTCAGATTTTATAAAAGAAATATTTAGTTTAAGTGTGAACTATTTCAGTATAAACTAGTTTTCTTTTTTCTCATTTTGATCAGAATATTTATGATTTACAGGTGAGGTTCTTTGGAGATTTTTGAACCCTGACAAATTAATAATTTGGAGAGAAGTTGTGCATTTGTTTTATATGAGAATTTCAAAAATTCCCATTGCAGATACAGTACATGTGGCATGTTTATCTCCCATGTGATATGCATGGTAAGATGGATATAGTTTCTTAAAATGTGCAAAATATTTTAGATAAAGTTTTTTCACTGACTTCCATACACAAGGTAGACATTTTAGATATATAGTCTAAATGATGTTGGTGTACAGAGGAGGCTTCATAAAACTCATGGAAAATTGAATTTAAAAATCATGGGAGCTTTTCCTCCCTGGCTGCCTAAATGTCTGCCACCATCATGAATGACACAGTAACTATCAGGACCAGGAAGGTCATGACCAACCGACTACTTCAGTGGAAACAAATGATCATTGATGTCCTTTACCCTGGGAAGGCAGCAGTTCCTAAGACAGAAATTCAGGAAAAACTTGACAAAATGTATAAGATGACACCAGATGCCATCTTTGTGTTTGGATTCAGAACCCATTTTGGTAGTGGCAAGATAACTGGCTTTGGCATGATTTACGATTCCTTAGATTATACAAAGAAAAATTAACCCAAACACAGACCTGCAAGACATGGCCTGTATGAGAAGAAGAAAACAGTGCAAGGAACGTAAAAACTGAATGAAGAAAGTCAGGGGGACTGCAAAGGCCAGTGTCGGTGCTGGCAAAAATAAGGAATAAAGATTCTGAGATGGCTATGTGGATTTTTCACCAGAAGATTAATAAACTCTAAAATATGAAGAAAAAAAGAAAGAAAGAAGGAAAGAAAGAAAGAAAGAAAGAAAGAAAGAAAGAAAGAAAGAAAGAAAAAAGAAAAGATCATGGGATGTGAAGCTCCTTCGTATAGGCATTCTATTTGAGATGTTTAACCTATTGTTGTTGTTGTTATGTGCCATGGAGTCAGTTCCAACTCATAGCGACCCTATATAGGGTTTCCGAGGCTGTAAATCTTTACGGGAGTAGAAAGCCTCATCTTTCTCCTGTGGAACAGCTGGTAGTTTCGAACTGCTGTCCCTGAGGTTCACAGCCCGATTTGTAACCACTACACTACCAGAGCTCCTTGTTTAATCTATATGAGTATGTAAAATAGGTGGTTTCTATTTTAGGCACACGTCCTGTCCTGTCCTGAGTGGCATCTAGTCAGTTCCAAATCATAGCCACTCTGTATAGGGTTTCAAAGGAGCAGTTGGTAAGTTTGAACCACTGACTCTGTGGTTCCAAACAACCTTGCAGTCCAGTGCTTTATCCTACAGCACCACACAAGGAGGTTTCAAAACATTCATGGAAAAAGTGGAATTAGAGTTTAAAAATAAAAACAAAAAAAACCTTTCAGAGACCTCTCACATGTATATTTTTACATCACATATTCCAATTTATCAGATTGCAAAATGCCTATTATATAAAACAGGAACCCAGGTGTCCTAGTGGTTAAGAACTCAGCTGTTAACCAAAAGGTCAGATATTCAAACTCACTAGTCACCCTACAGAAGACAGATGTAGCATCCTGATTCTTTAAAGTTTTATAGCATTTTAGGACCATAGTCTCATGTTCAATTGGCACAACAAAGTACACAAAGACTATGTTTTTCATCTTACTTTGGTGAGCAAGGACTGGGACTATAAAAGCCCATGAGCAGCCATCTAAGGAACAAATATTGGTCTCTCCCTCTAGGAAGAGAAGAAGAGTGATGACAACAGAAGATGCTTGGAAGAAATTAGTCCAATGAAGCACCTGAACACCAGACTCAACTACCTTATGCCAAAAGAACTAGATGGTACCCAGC
Organism: Chrysochloris asiatica; assembly: GCF_000296735.1. Taxonomy (NCBI): domain Eukaryota; kingdom Metazoa; phylum Chordata; class Mammalia; order Afrosoricida; family Chrysochloridae; genus Chrysochloris; species Chrysochloris asiatica. The sequence goes on from NW_006408681.1 coordinate 7,879,830, forward strand.
TACCACTATCAACTGCTCTTGGTGGTGGTGGTTACATAGGCA
>NW_006408681.1:7881304-7886264 GCF_000296735.1 Chrysochloris asiatica
GCTGCACAGTGAATAAGGAAGACCGTAGAAGAATTGATGCTTTTGAGTTATGGTGTTGGAGGAGAGTATTGAAGGTGCCATGGGCTGCCAAAAGAACCAATAGATCCATTTTGGAAGAAGTGCGGCCAGAGTGCTCCTTTGAGGCTAAGATGGCCAAACTTCGTCTCTCATACTTCGGACATATTGTGGGGAGGGACCAGTCGCTGGAGAAGGATCTCATGTTTGATAAAGGTGGAGGATCAGAGAAAAAGAGGAAGACTCCCAGCGAGATGGACTGGCAAATCAGCAGCATCGATGGACTCAAGTGTGGCAACAATAGTGAAGTTGTCCCAGGACCAGGTAGTGTTTTGTTTTGTTGTGCATAGGGTCACTATGAGTCAGTACTGACTCAATGGCACCTAACAATAACAACAATCCATGGTTTGTTATGATCCACATAGTCGACAAGGCACAAAGAAAAATATTTTGGCATTCTCTGTTTTCACCCAAGATCCATCTGATATCAGCAGTGATATTCCTTATTTTACATCCTCTTCTGCATCCTGCTTGAATTTCTGGCAGCTCCCAGTCACTGTACAGCTGCAATCATTTTAAGATTCTCTTTAGCAATATTTTATTTTCTTGTGATATTAATGATATTGTTCAAAGATTTCTGCAATCCAATAGATCACCTTTCTATGGAATGGGCATAAGTATGGATCTTTTCCAGTCTGTTGACCAGGTGACTGTTTTCCAAATTCCTTGACATAGATGAATGACTGCTTCCAGTGTTGCATCAGTTTGTTGGTATTCTATCAATTCCTAGACTCTTGTTCTTCATCAGTGACTTCAGTGCACCTTGGACTTCTTCCTTCAATACAATCAATTCTTGATCAAATGGTATTTCTTGAAATGGCTGAATATCAACCAATTATTTTTGGTACAGTGGCCCTGTGTATTCCTTTCTTTTCTTTTTCTTTTTTTTTTTTTTTAATGTTTCCTGAGTCACTCAATATTTTGACCATAGAATCCTTCAGTATTGCAACCCGAACTTTGAAATTTTTCTTAAGTTTTTTTAGCTTGAGAAATGCTGAGCATGGTCTTCTCTTTTGGTTTTCTAACATCAAGTTTTTATAAATTTCATTTGTCTTCTCTAGCTGCCCTTTGAAATTTTTTGTTTAGCTTTTTTTACTTCCTCATTGCTTCCATATGCTCTAGATTCTCTATGTTCAAGAGTAAGTTTTATAGTCTCTTCTGACATCCACTTTGATCTTTTTTTCCTGTCTTTTTAATGACTTTTTGCTTTCTGTATGATTTTCTTGATGTCAACTCAAACTCTTCTGTCATTCGTGTCTAATGCATCAAATCTATTCTTAAGATGGTCTCTAAATTCAGGTGAGATATACTCAAGGTCATATGTTGGCTCTCATGGATTTTTAAAAATTTCGTCAGCTTTAGTTTGTACTTGCATATGAGCAATTGATGATCTGTTCCACAGCCTGCCCAGCTTTGTTTTATCTGATGATGTTGAGCTTCTCCATTATCTTTTTCCACAGATATAGTCAATTTGATTCCTGTATATTTCCATCTGGTGAGATCCAGGTGTATAGTAATATCTAACGGTGTTTTTAAAAAGGGATTTGCAATGAATAAGTCATTGGTATTGAAAAATTGTATCATGTGATCTCTAGCATCTTAACTATAACCAAGGCAATATTTTCCAACTACTGATCCTTCCTCTTTTTTCCCCCCACTTTTACATTTCTAATTATCAATGCATCTTGATTGCATGTTTGATCAATTTCATTCTGAAGAAGTTAGTTGAATTCTGCAATTTCTTCATCATTGTCTTTAGTGGTTGGTATGCACGCACGAATAATTAACTCATCATCCTTGTAGGCATATGATAGTATCTTATCACAGAGCATTATACTTCAAGATAAATCTTTCAATGTTCTTTTTGACAGCAAATGCAACACCATTTCTTTACATTTGTAGTTCACAGAATAGTAAACCATATTACTTTCTGATTCAAAATGGCCAATAGCAATCCATTTCAGGTCACTAATTCCTAGGATATTGCAGTGGTTACATAGGATAAACATTGGATTGCAAACCACAAGTCCAGCAGTTTGAGTCTACCAGCCACTCTGTGGAAGAAAGATGAAGCATTATGCTCCTGAAAAGACTTAAAGCCTCAAAAACTATAGAAAGGGTCACTATGAGTGGGAATTGACTCAACAGCACTTAATAACATCAAAACAATATGTAGGGTATTGATTTTTATGCATTCCATTTATTTTTGACAAATTCCAATTTTCTCATACTTCATATATTCCACACTCTTCTTATTAATGAATGTTTTCAGATGTTTTTTCTCATTTTGAGTTGTGCCCCATCAGCAAATGAAGGGTCCCAAAAGCTTAACTCTATCTAAGTCATTAAGTTCAACTCCAATTTGAGAAGTTAGCTTTTCCCCAGTCATATTTATTTTGAGTGGCTTCCAACGTGAGTGGCTTATCTTCCAGCACTATATCTGACAATGTTCCTCTGCCATTTATGAGGTTTGCAGGGGCTAACTATTCAGGTGTCGTCTGCCTCTTTTCTTCTTAGTCTTAGTTGAAGCATCATCAAAACTTGTCCATCATTGGTGATCCTTTAAGTATTTTAAATATTGGTGGCATAGCTTTCAGCATCACAGCATCACACTAGCCACCACAGCACAACAAACTGCTGACAGGTGAGTTGTGGAGTCAAGCAGTAGATAGATATATTGGGGGGGGGGGGCAACAACACTAGTGAGGTATGAACCACATAGAATGGTCAACTATTCAAGATCAAAATGGCAGCATTTACATAAGGACATGATTCAGAATAAACAGAAAAGAAGGAGGAATGGAAACAAGAATCACAGGGAGGAAATGAGATAAGTAGTGTTATGTGGAGGGGATTGCAATCATTAAAACATAACTAAGTGTATGATTCACTGAACATAAAACTGATGGTCTGCTCTGTAAACCTTCATTCAATTCACAATAACAAATTTATATAAAATATTTATAAATTGGGGACTTTTATAACTTATAGCTTCTACTAGGTCACTATGAGTTGGAATTGACTCAAGGAGTGGCTGGTGGGTTTGAACCACTGACCTTGCAGTTTAAACTGACTTTGCGGTCCAGTGCATTATCCTGAAGTACTACACCAGGAGTCTCTCTCTATATATGTAGTATCTATGACATAGAGAATATATAGTAGTATTTCATCACATAGGGTAAGGAGTCCTGGTGGTTAAGTGCTCACATGCTCTACTGCTAGCCTAAAGATTCGCGTTTCAAACCCACCCAAAGACTGCATGGGAGAAAGACTTGGTAATCTGCTGCCTTAAAGATGACAGCTGAGAAAACTCAATAAGGGACTTCAGCTCTGTACTCTGTCACATGGAGTCACTGTAAATTGGAATCAACTCTATGGTATACAACAACAAAAGCAACAATCATTTTATAGAGAAACTTTCACATACACAGAATACTGGTTATCTCTTATGTTCAACAGTTTGACAATTTTCCTGAATTTGTTTATGCATTAAAGTTTCAAGGGATGTTGGAAACAGAAATACTATGCCTATAGCCTGAGTTAGTATATCACTCTTTAAAGATGACTTTTTCATGAGCTTTTATTTGACTAAATTATGCACATCATCTTCATATTTTTCAATCAATTATTCACCAGTGCTTTAAGTTGCTCAAGCTAAATTACTACTCTGTATGAAAGAAGAATTGCTGTTTTGAATCTCTTCATTAATGTCTAAACCAGAAATTTTCATGTAAACCTGCAATCAACTGAGAGTCCATTCACTTTAGGGTTCTTGGCAATTCATTCTCATCTCTGAATAAAGGCCCAGTGCACAATTCTAAATAGGATCATGGACCTACAACAAACCACATTTAATCTTCGCAAGAGTCTGATGAAATAAGTATTATTATATTCCCATTTGACAGGTGAGCAAACAGAGACTGATTGCATGTTAATAGAGCCAAGATTTAAATCCAGGTATTTCAGACACAAACCATATGCACTGCTCACAGTGTTAATGGGTTTAAAATGAAAAGAGGGCTCCCAGGTCTTTACTGAAGACACCTACAGTGCTACTAGACCTCATGAGAAATGAGGAAGAAATTTACAAGATAATATTATTTTTAAAACTTCTTGTAAAACTATTTTTGTCTCCAGAATAACTTTGTTGTTGTTGTGCCATCTAGTGGATTCCAGCTCATAGCGACCCAGTATAGGGTTTCTGAGGAGCAGCTGGTGAGCTTGAACCATTAACCTTGTGGTTCAAACTGACCTCATGGTCAAATTATTATCCATACCAGGACTCCAGAATAACTTTGAGTTTTCCCTTTCTTATTTATGCAAATTAATAGCACCTTCCCTTTTGATCCACTCCCACTTGCTGGTCTCCCTCCCTTTCTGTAATTAGTCATTAAACACTGACTGAGTCCCTTTAGTAAGGTTTCTCACATCTACCCTTATATCTTCACACCTGCAGTTCCCCAATGGCCTCCTCAACTTGTTATTTTCTCATTAAAACACCACCAATGACTTTCAGTGTCTCAGGGCAAAGTGTGAAAACATCCAAGTCCTGTGAAAATCTGACACCAAACTGCCTTTGCCATTCTCCTCCATAAATACTGCTCTACTTGTCTACCACCAAAGTACTGGCCACCACCTACAAAGGAAGTACCAAAGGCCAGGCAGTATGTTCCTCTTAATACAATATTCTTAACAATCCTGTGTCACCAATACTATGATTATAACTTAAACATCGGCTATAAAGGCACAGTAGAGCTGTGGTAGCATAATGGTTACAAACTGGGCTGCTAATCTCAAGGTCAGCAGTTCAAAACAACCAGCGGTTCCATGGGTGAAAGATGAGGCTTTCTGCTCCCGTGAAAATTTACAGCCTCAGAAACCCTGT
>NW_006408681.1:7886669-7892091 GCF_000296735.1 Chrysochloris asiatica
CTGTAGACTCATGAAAAGAGAGGGGCTGGGTGCTGGCAGCCAGGAGGCAGGCTTGCAAAATGTGCCCTTTGGCTGTTTAAATTATAACATATTCCTGAATACTTTTATTTACATCCAAAACAAAAAATAAAAACAGAGGGAATAGAAGAATATACTGTTTAATGACGATGTGCAGAGATGATTGTAACTATTGCAATAAAACAAAATACCAAAGGATGAGTGTAAAACTGATGTTCTCCAGTGTAAACTATCACTCAACGCACAATAAAAACTTTAAAAAAAATAATGAGAAAACTAAGATCGTGAAACAGAAGAACTGGGTTTAAAGCAAACCTTTTCCTTTTGACTTGAAAAATCTTGTTCTTCATAACTGTACCATAGAGTCTCTTTCAGAGCAGTTGGAGTCTCCCTGACCATATTTTGAGCAACCCATTCTCTTCCCATTGTTTTCAAAGCAACCTGTTTTACAAAGTTTGGATATATGTGTGACTTTGTTTCTGTGCTCTTTTTTCTAGTAAGTCAGTTATTTATCATTTTATGAGCCAAAATCACATTGCCTTATTGACCAAATTATTTTAGAAAGATTAGTCAAGTATGCTCTGACTAGTCTTTACATTTGTTCTTTATGTTTACTGATTTAGTTCCAAGGAAATCAATCTCTTTGTAGATTTTTAGTAGAATTGCATTTAATATTCTGGTTTAATTGTATGCATATTCATCTAGTTAATAATATTGTTTCTTTGTGTTGCAGATGATCTATTGTTAAATTAAAATGGTTTACTTATATCTCTCTGTAGTTCTATATTTTTCTCTATAAATGCCTTATACATATGTTTTAGCTCAAATACTAAGTCTTCTATCCTTTAAATTTCTTTTTTTCATTCTATCTTTTTGGGCTAATGCACTGGACTGCAAAGTTGGTTTAAACCACAAGTCAATGGTTCAAACTCACCAGTTGCTCCGGAAACCCTATATGAAGCCACTATGGATCAAAATTGACTCGATGGCACTTAACAACAACAACATGTAAACTGCATGGAACAATATTTCTTTAACTTAATTCTGATCATCTACATCTTTTAACCAGCAATTGAAGTCTATTTCATCTTAGAGTGTGGCACTATAGATTAATGCAATGAACTGACAGGTCAGTTTGAACCAAAAAGTTGGTGGTTCAAGCTCACCAGCCACTCCTTGGAAACCCTATACAGGGTTGCTATGAGTCAGAATACACTCAAGGGCACTTACCAACAACAACAATCTTAGTGTGACCATGGAATACTTGAATTTAATGCTACCATTTGATTTTATGCTATATTTGCTTTGCGTTCAAACATGAGCCCTTCCTTGATTTGCAGCTATTTCATTGCTACACTTTAAAGATATTTTTACCCACTGTTTTTTGTTTTTTATCACTACCAGCAGCTCAGTGGGAGAAAGATCAGGTTTTCTGCTCCTGCAGAGATGTACAGCCTCAGAAATGCTTTACCAACCAGGTTGCTATGAGTTATGACCAATTTGATAACACTTAACAACAATTATAACTACAGTTGGGAGTGTGGTGGCTCTGTAGGAGAAGTACGGGACTGCAAACTACAAGATTGGCAGTTCAAGTCCACCAATAGCTGCTTGGGGAAAAGATGACGCTTTCTGCTCCTGAAAAGATTTAAAGCCTCGGAAACTCTATACTAGGCTGCTATGAATTGATGCTGACAGTGCTTAACAACAGCATCTCTAATGTTGAGAAATTTGCAGATAGATTAATTTTCATTCTTTTTCAGGTAATAGCTCTTTTTTGCACATTGCATTCAGGGTATCTTCTTTTACTTCCATAGTTCTCAGTTTTACAATACATCAATGTAAAAATTTATTTTAATGAAGCTTGCTTGAAACATGAGAATTCATCTATTTCATAAATGGCATATAATTTTATGGTGTTTCTTTTTATTGTTTTTCATATTGATATGTAATGACTTCAAAATGTGTATTTTAGAAAAAGAAACTATACATAAGCACTGTATTCTAGTCAGTAAAGTTCCCCCCATCCTATGGAGGTACATGTTAACAATTATGAGATCAATCTAGCTATGTGTATATATATATATATTGAAAAATTAAGAAAAAGGATGGCAGGTAATGAGAGCCTGGTTTTTTATTATTGAAATGGGATGTTCCAGATAAGCAACAGGAGGAGGCTAGAGTGAGCTATGCAGTAATCAATATGAAATCATGTTTGTTGTTGTTGTTCTTAAGTTCTATTGAGTTAATTCCAACTCATAGTGAACTTGTATATGGTTTCCAAGGAGCAGCTAGTAGGTTTGCAATAGCCACATTGCAGTTAGCAATCTAGTACTTGTCTTACAGCTCTACACCAGGACTCATGTTTAACTTAATATAAATATAAGTTACACATAGAAATACTATGGTGATGGTGTGCCATGGAGTCAGTTCCAACTTATAGCGACCCTGCACAGCATTTCCAAGGCTTCAATCTTTAAAGGAACAGAAAGCCTCATCTTCCTCCCATGGTAGTTTCAAACTGCTGACCTTGAGGTTAACAGACTGACTCATAACCAATACGCTGCAGGAGCTCCTTAGAAATATTATGAATACATGCATATAGTTTCTTATTCTGTCAGCTGAGAAGTTCAAGAAGCAATGCCATGCTAGTAGCAATAAGCATACCTAACACCCAGATCTTTATTTCTAAAACCATTTCCCCAAAAAGGAACCAGGACTTTCTAGGGTAAATGGCTGATTCTAAGCCTGGGCCAGGAAAAGCACAAAAAGAGCCTGAAGCATTGTGTAGTGTCATAAAGTAAGAACTTGTTCAAAAGTAAATAAATAAGTAAATTCAACTCCACAGTGTTGGGTGATGTCAAAAGGACACAGGAACCGATTGAAATAGCTCCCAATGGCCAAAGCTGAAACAGTAAACAAAGTATATAAAGTAGCATTGGATTATAACACATTGTATAAAATAAATGTCCATGTATCCACACTGATACACATAAATGAACAAATAGATACTAGACAAATCCCTTTTTTTTTTTTTTTGAGAATTCTAAATAATTTATGCAGATTCTCTACCCTAATGTTATTGTTGTTGTTAAATGCCGCTGAGTATGTTCCTACTCATAGCAACCCTGTATAGGGCTTCCAAGAAGCAGCTGGTGGGTTTGAACTGCTGAGGTGTGGTTCACAGTGCAGGTTTGATCCTACAGCACCACACCAGGAGTCATGGAGAATAACTCTCTACTCCTTAAGTACAGGGTACATATAGTGACTTTGTTCCAAAAATATCACTATGGAAAAAAGGACAAAATAATAATTTTACACTTTTCCCTATAAATGCTTTGCATAGGTTTTTTTCAATCAAATCTTTTAAATTTCTTTTTCTTTCTTTCTATCTTTGTAGTTTAAGTGAGTCTTATGTAAACTCTATGGAACAATATTTCTTTAAATTAATTCTGTTTTCACTGGCAATTTATGTCCTGGTGTGGTGCTGTGAGTTAACGTGCCGGACTGCAAAGCTGTTTGAACTGCAAGGTCTGCGAAACCACAAGCTCACCAGCTGCTCCTCGGAAACCATATACAGGGTTGCTATGGGTCGGAATTGACACAATGGCACTTAACAATAACAACAATCTTAGTGTGACCACTGTGTACTTTAATTTAATGCTACCATCTTATTTTATGTTGTATTTGCTTTCAGTTCATGCATGAGATCTAGGTTCACAGTTATTTCATCTCTACACTTCAAAGAATTTTCAGTGGAGAAATCTGACAAATGCTGCGTCACTCAGTTGACCAAGATTAACACTATTATTGGTGCCATATTGTTAATATGCACTTTTAAATAATGTAATAAAAAAAACACATTACCTCTCTGATCTTTTGCCTCAAAACATGTAACCTCAGTCTAGTCAAAACATTGGACAAATTTCAACTGAGCATTATTGTACCCCTCAAAATTGTCAAGGTCATCAAAACAAGAGTCTGAGAAATTGCCAAAGCCAAAAGGAACCTAAGGAGACATGACGATTAAATGCAATATGGTATCCTTGATAGGATCCTGGAAGAGGAAAAGTATATTAGGCAAACATTTAAAAAAAAAAAAAAAAGAAAGAAAGAAAGAAAGAAAAGAATACAATATGATCTTTGTTGTTGTTGTTGTTGTTAAGGGTTATCTATCGAGCTGGTCTGACTCAGTGATTCTATATAGGGTTTTCAAGGAGCAGCTGGTGAATTTGAACTACTGACCTGTGGTTCACAGTCCAGTGTTGATCGTACAACTCCACACCATATCAGTATTGGCTCATGGAAGCCCTAAAGTGGCACAGTAGAATCAGCCCTGAACTGTTCACTGTTTGGTGTCTGTTTAAGAAGATGACACATGGGGAGAGAAGAATATCATGTGAAACTGGAGTCAGAGATTGGAGTTCTACTTTCACAAGCCAAGGTATGCCAGGAGCTGGAAGAGGCAAGGAAGTATCTTCCCTTGGGACTTAAGAGATGTCCCTGCTGATACTTTCATTTTAGATTCCAACCTTCCATAACTGTGAGAGAATAGAATTCTGTGGCTTTAAGACATCATGTTTGGGGTAATTTGTGATGACAGCTACAGGAAACTTATGCCAGTAGATTTATTAAATAGCTCACTAAATCAAAGTGCAAAATTTCTTTGTAATTCTCCTGAAGATTATTGGACCTTGATTTACTAGCAGTTGAGCTTTCAAGACATCCACAAGTCCTGATAGTACACTGAGACACGATTTATTAGAGTATTTTTTAAGAAATTGTACTTTCATCCTCCCAATTACTCAGACGAGATATCTGGGTGTCATCCTTGCCTCTTCTCTCCCCATTTCATATATTTACTAAATCAACAAGTTACATTCATAGCTTTCCTAGTTTATAAATTCATCCACTTTTCTCCAGCTCCAATATCATTACTCTAATCTAGGCCATCATCACTGTGCCACAAATTTGTATCTAGTATCTCTATTTATTTTTTCACTCATCCATTCCATCCAGTAAACATTTATTAAATATCAACTGTGGGAAAAGTATTTCACAAGGCACTCTTACCCTAATGGAATCTATAGATTGCAAGGGAGACAGATATTAATTGAATAATCTCACACACTAATGTAAAAATATCTCAATAGCAAGAGCTCTGAAGAAAGCATTCATAGTGTTGGGAGTTAAGGCCTTTTAAGAAGCTGTTTTCAGTTTGTTCGCCATTATGTTTTTCATAGACTAGAAGTGAAATAAAATGCCTGTGAAGACTAAAAAGGGTACTAAAAGAAATGGTTTAATTTATGTGAATTGACTACATTTCTGATGCAGCTTCAGTGTATTTTTCAGATTCACGTTGCTATAATTAACATTGTTGTTGTTAAGTGCTGTCGCGTCGCTT
>NW_006408681.1:7893849-7895072 GCF_000296735.1 Chrysochloris asiatica
TTATTCCAAATCTTTGTATATTTTATTATAATATTTGGCTTTATCTTCTCGAGCTGATCTTTGAAATTTTCTGTTCAGCTCTCAGACCTCCTCATTTCTTCCATTTGCTTTAGCATCTCTACACTGAAGAGCAAATTTCAGAGTCTCTTCTGACATCCATTTTGACCTTTTTCTTCTTTCTTGTCTTCATATTACTTGCCATGAAAAGTGGTCATATAAGAACTGTGGGCTACATATGTAAGAGAACTATCTATATTGTTGTTGTTGTTGTTAGGTGCCATCGAGTCGGTACCGACTCATAGTGACCTTATGCACAGCAGAACGAAACACTGCCTGATCCTGGACCAACCTCAGTCCATCGATGCTGTCACTTGGACAATCCACCTCGTTGGGGATCTTCCTCTTTTTCTCTGACCCTCCACCTTACCAAACATGATATCCTTCTCCAGCGACTGTTTCCTCCTGACAATATGTCCAAAGTATGAGAGACGAATTGCTCTTACCCTAGAGCAATTTAAAATGCCTTTGCTATACAGTTTCACAGGAAAATAGAAAAATGGTCAAGTTTGTGCAAATTTTGCAGACATTTTGAAATTGACTATTGAAAGAGAATATTATTTAAATGTTTGTGTTTTATATGCATTGGAACAAAAAGGAAAAGAGCATATTATCTTTGATATTTAGTCAGGGATATAGAGAATAGTCGAAAAATCTTCCTCTGATTCAATTATGTTGACTCCCTGATGGGTTAGCAGCCTTAAGTCCCTTATCTTTGGTGATTCTTGAAATTTCAAAATTTGTATCTCAAAAGGTCACTCTTTGATTGCCTGATCTTACAGCGAAGAATACATGGGAGGAACCTGTAGAATAGGAGCTACCCTGAACCTGAACTATACATCAGTTTGCGCAACCTGAATACTAGCTATGTATCTCTAAGGCCTGTTTTGCCAAACAGTTATAACAAAGTAGCTTTCTTCCTGAACACTGAGCTGGAAATTAAAATGGCACCCATGCCCAGAGAATAAGTGAAGAAGGAATTCCGAAATAATACCCCAAATCATAAAAGCTCAGAAGTAAACATTTCAGCATTTTTACAGACTTGAATTTGCTAAGGGGATTTAATATAATAGAGAAAATTCAACAGCAGGATGAGCAAGCTGCACTGAAACAAATTCATCCAAAGCACTCTACGAAACAAAACTTAAACAAAGAATAGCAGCAAA
>NW_006408681.1:7899903-7904160 GCF_000296735.1 Chrysochloris asiatica
CGACCCTGTATAGGGTTTCCGAGGGTGTAAATCTTTACGGGAGTAGAAGGCCTCATCTTTCTCCCGCGTAGCAGCTGGTAGTTTCGAACTTCTGACCTTAAGGTTCGCAGCCCGATTTGTAACCACTACGCTACCAGAGCTCCATATATATATATATATAACTTGAGAAAACACAATAAATAAGAAAGTTGAAATCACCTTGGATATTTTACTTTATCTCAACTGGTATGTAAGAGCAGACCACAGCACTGTGGCTCACCTAGTAACACAATCATCACACTACATTTTAATTTTGCATTTATGTCAGTCTTTCCTAATAGAGTGAATTCCTCTGGAGAACAGAGGCTATGCTTTCTTAACTGTTGTTCATGTTAGTTGCTGTGAAATCAATTCTGACTCATGGAAAATGTGTCACCAAAACCCCACTGAGCCACTGTTGTTTATAAGTGCTGTCAAGCTGGTTCCTACCCATAGTGACCCTGTTTAAAGTTTCCAGGGCTTTAAATCTTCTTGGGCACAGAAAACTTCATCTTTCTACCAAGGAGCACATGGTAGGCTAGAACCAGAGACCTTGTGGTTCACAGTCCAGTGCTTATTGTATGCAGCCACCACACTCAACAGAGCCACTGGCTGTTGTTAACTGGCATCGAGTCAGTTATGACCCACAGCAGCCCTGTGTAGGGTTTCCAGGAGCAGCTCTTGGGTTTGAACTGCCGAACTTGCAGTTCAAACCAACCTTGCAGCCAAGTGTATTACCCTGCAGTGTCACACAGTGCCACTGGTAGACACTAAATAAGTGTTTTTTAGTGTGTTAAAAGTAACCAAGACAGTATTGTTAAGGTTCTGACTCAGCGACTCTGTACAGGGTTTCAGAGGAAAGGCTGGTGAGTTTGAACCGCCAACCTTGTGATTCAAACTTATCTTACATTTTAGTGCTTATCCTATAGGCCACCCCAGGACCTCTGAATGTCCAGAGGATGAAAGGGGTAGGGGTGGGGGAAGCAAGAGCTTGGAACTCTACCAAAGATGTGCTTTGCAAGTAGAGTTGGGTTTTGTTTTGTTTTTTTAGCTTTATTTTTAAATCCCCAGCATTGTTTAATTTCATTCATGGATGAGCAAGAGAAGTGGAACCTTCAGACTTCACTTTTTCCAACTCTGAAGTATACCTGGTTATCCATTTGTCCAAATGATTCTTTAATGTGAAACCCTGTGACTTCCAAACAGTGCCAATTATGTTCTGAACAGCAACAAGTCAATGAGCCAAATTAAGTGCCTTTTCTCATCATACTCTAATTAGAATTCAACCCAGTAGGTAAAGTTCCTCAGCAAAACATTAAAATATTACTCTATAATTCAAGGTCATGTTTGCACTGAATAAATTAGCTCAATTCAAGTGTAACTTTGATTAGGGAAATTGAGCATATATGCATTCTCCCAGAGCTTGGTGTGTCCCTGGAATAGTTGAGTATATCTTTAAATATTGGTATAAAATGCCTCTTCAAAGCAACATAACTATTGTTGCTGGTCTTCCTTGAGAATAAGGCCTTCATTAATAAGTATCAAGAGAATGTTGTTTATATATACCACAAATGATTATATGAAGCATGCAGACTAATGCACTTCTAATTGAAAATATGATAAATAAGAAGAAATCCCAGGTATCCTAGAAAGTGAGAAATTGCTTAGCATTTAAAGTGATCTAAAATATTATAGGCCTACAAATTGGCTGCTTAGACATCAGCATTAATAAGAAATGTAATGGATTATCTTTTTCAGATATTATATTGTTTGGATAAATTCCCTTTACTTTTTAATAATTCCACATGGAATGCTAAGTTCTTTTTTATTATACAAAACTGTGTGCAAGTTCCACACAACAAGCACTCTTACCTTTGATTAAGAATATTAATGAAATTTCTAACTTTTAAGCAAAAGAAAACAAAATCTAGAAAACAAATGAGGCCACATTTGGCACTATCTCAAGCCGAAATTATCTGGTATTTGAACTCCACCAAGGCACCCACTGCCCATAGTCACTGTTGCAAAGGGAATCACAACAATTTCCTCCATGTTCCCATTCCAGGGCAACACAATGAAGAAGAATTCTCAGGCCATAATCATTTATCCTCAACAGGGCTCATGGCATAATGCCTCTGTCCCCATACATGGCCTGCCACTCTCCTCAGGTTCCTTTAAAACATACATCTGCAAAGTGTAGTAATTGCTGTACTCTGAAAAATAAAAACAGTTCTGTCTTCCCCAAGCACATAAGCTCAATCAATACGGACAGCTAACTTTCTGTTGACCAAAAATTTATCCTTGTTGTATGTCATCTTCACTCCATTGGTAGTGTCTGATGGAAATACTGGTTTGAGAGACACCATGACTTATCTTTTTTTGTCTGTTATAGAATTAAATATATTCCAAATATTGGTATAACTGCCCAGGCTTATAAATAAGCATTTATAGTTTTGTAAACTCTTCCTAATTAGCTTGGTTTCTCAGGTTTGATGTTTGCTCTGTTGAAGTTGCCAATGAAATCCCCATGCATTTACCCAGGAAGTTGCAAACACACTCTTTGTTGAGTAGAAATTTTTTAAAAAACAATTATGACAGTGTGTCCTAAAGTCAGGATTGAATACAGAAACTTGAGTTCTAGAAAACACTAGAAACACATTTCTAATGTCTCACTGTTTACATTCAGTGAAAAGAGTTAGACTTAAGTTTTCCTGAGTTGTTTTACTAGCCTGAAAAATGGGTTTGGGGTCAGGTCCCCTCAGTGTAAACCCTTTTCAAGGCTAAGACTCAATGGGAATACGTGCTCTGATTGGTGACCACGCTCGTCACCGATATTTGGAAGTGAGGGGAAAAATGGGAATACATGCTCTGATTGGTGAACACGCTCATCACCGATAAGGGGAAGTGAGGGAAAAACAGCAATGAAGCTGCAAGCTAAGCCCTACAATGTTCAATAGACTCCTGTGAACCTAGGTGGAGACTTGGTTGGCCAACAGTGTGGCAAGACCTAGGAACTCTTGGGTCCAGAATCAGTGACATAGCCACAGAGGACTAGAGTAGAGAGTGAAGCATCCAGCTGATAAGAAGAGAAGGCATATGCACAAGAACACCCACACTTGCAGATAATACCCACTTGACCTGGCCTCAATGACTGGATGATCAGAGCTCAACCCGAAGAAGAAAGAAGAGGGAAAAAAAAAAAAGAGTAATCTGATACAATTTGATGAACTTGATTTACACCTATAGATGAAGTAGCTCAAAAGAGGGAACAAATCCTTACAGTAAGGATCATTCCTACTCCCTCCATACACAGAGCACACAGTGATGGGCAACTTGGACATTGGCTACCCAAAATGGGAGGGCTACAAAGGCAAGAACTGACTGGCTTACAAGTTTTCAAGAGGGAATCTAGATTCAGAAGGTGTGAAGGAAAGTAGACTCTCCACTTAGTAGTATCCAATCTGTCTAGACAGGGCTGATGAAATGAAATGCAGATGGGTCTCTTGTGATACAACAGTGAATAATTGTTACCAGGACTGTTTTCAAGGGTTGGGAATGTAAAGGTATATATTTTGTAGCAAGGAGGGGAATGATTAACTTTTCAATCTAGGAGCGGAGGTCCTTGGGACCATCAAAGGAGAAGAGCAGAAAGCGGGACCTCACCCAGAGAGGCAGCGATGCCTGAGATGGAGACAGAGACGATGACGTGGAGAGATGGAGCAGCTAGGGACATTAGACACAGAGAGGAAGAAGGGCTGTGTGCTGATGACTGGGGGGGTAGGCTTGTAGTGTATACCCTTTGGTTGGTTGATGATACATGGAGGGGATTGTAACCATGGCAATTAAACGATATACAATAGGATGAATGTAAAACTACTGTTCGCCCATGTAAACTATCACATAATTCACAATAAAACTTTTTTTTTTCTTAAATGGGCTTGGCTAGAACAAAGGTAGTTATGAAAAAATATTTAAAGAATGTAATCTCAGGCATAATTTCTCCAAGCCAAAGGTACACTTAAAGGAAAGGAAGGGGGCTATGTCTGTTCGAAGAGTATCTAGAACAGCCTTATCTCCCATTTCATTAGACAATTTGTTCAGGCAGTCTTGAGCCCAAAAGCAAAAAGTCATCTACACATAAGAGTACACATAATTTGTAAAATAAAGACTAATGAGGGAAAGGTGGGGTTTGGGCTATTTCAGAAAATTGCAGAATTTGGCCTCTAGAATCTTATTTAA
>NW_006408681.1:7905961-7906625 GCF_000296735.1 Chrysochloris asiatica
AAAACCTCTTCTAAAGCCGAGGCAGTAAAAGTTCCAAAAGCAGGTTTGCTGGGATTACGCAGGGAGGCTCGAGAGAGAAACTGCTCAGGGTATTCACTCCAGGTAGATTGGTAAATTCTGGGAGCATTGTTTAAAGAATAATAGTGGCATCCCCCTCAAACTGTCCCCAGGTGTAAACCATTTAACCTAGATGTTCTCCTTCCTCCTGAAAGCTTAAGCCAGGTAGCTGAAACAGCGTGATCCCCTTCAGACCTTTTAAATCCTTTTCACCTTTACCCATTAGGGATTAAGTGCTATAGATATGTTAATTAGCCTTGAGAAACCTCACATCGCTGCCTTAGGTGATTTGAGCCTAAAAAGTAATTTATAACAGTTTGCTTGAGCTTTTGGAAAATTAAGAATATTAGATTATTAAGACAATCTGAGATATATATTTTAGAATTTGTTCCTGTAAATCATTGTGTCCTGTTTTGAACATTTAATCACATTTCATTTCTGTACCCTGTCTTATCTGAATAGTCACCTTCTTCCTTTGTGCAAACCCCCTCCCCTGAAAAAAATAAAAGACGAATGCAGATTGAATGCTGCATGCAATACTGCCTGCAGTGCGATGCTGCCTGCAATGCAGGGTCTGCCTGCCAGTTTTGCATCCACTCTGGTCTCA